>NC_072403.2:109311071-109615000 GCF_028858775.2 Pan troglodytes
TCAAATGTTTACTTGAGACTGCTAGTCTTTAGCAGTCAGATTCTTCAAACAAAAACTTAGTTTCAAAGGAATGAAAATTGTCTGTGTAGTTTCCTATACCAAAAATTTGAGTTTAATAAAGAGGAAATATTATTTTACATCTACCATCAATAACAGCATAATAGAGTAATGGATACATCATTAATTTGATTAAGTAGTATTCCTGATCTAATGATATGGGAAGGTCATTACCTATGTACATGGAATAATGTTTAGTTTTATATTACAAACCAGGCAAAATGAGTGCATATAATTAGAAAGTGAAGTTATATCATCACAAAATATCAAGAAGATGTTTCATCAAGACTAACACTATTAAATGAGGAAATGTTTATGGACATTCATAGTTTAATATATGAGTTCTGTGAGGGGAAATACATAAGGTGGACAATGTTATGTGTAAATAAATGCAACCATTAGAATAGAATATTAGAGCTATATAATTAGCTGAATGTGTAATATGCTAATACTGAATATTTAACTCATCTTAATTCTGTGTCAAAGTGGAGAAAATCAATTTAGAAAACAGAGTTTAATGGTCATTATACTCCCCTTTTTTGAAGACATATTTCTTCATTGAGCACTTTAGTTTCCCTGTGGAATGTTTGTGAACATTTAAAAGATTCAAACTGTGATTACTACATTAAAAACAAAGGTCTTTTAGGTGTAATTCCTTTGCAAGCAATTAGACTATATTAACAGAAGAACATGAGTTTTTACTTTAACCTCTGGTACTTTTCGTGAACATTTATTAAAACACATAGGTATGTTATTAAGATACTATTTGCCATAGAACAAAATTCTAAGCTAGTCTTTACTGAATGTTATATTACAGGCTTTAGATGCTGAATTATCTCATTATAAGGGGCTTTACTTAAGGCAACATGACATTACAAATTCCAATAATAGTTCTATAGGAGACTTACAATAATAAATACATGCATATAAATATTCATGAATTATATGCCAATATACATGTATATGCATTTATTTACAAGGATAACACGTCTGATATCCTTGTGGGTTGTTTGGTGCAGCACTATGTTAAGAAGTTAACATTATCAGTTAAGTCTTGGCCAGGGGCTGTTTTTGTTCCAGATTGTTGGATGGTCATAAGAGGGACAGGGAATGAATTGGTTCAGAATTATTGCTTCACCTGGTAAATTTTAAACTAATGCCCACTATTTCCCAGAAACTATGGGTAATAGGTATATGATTATTACAGGAAAATAAGTAAGTGACTATTACAGGAAATTACTATTTAAATAGGTAAATGATTGTTACAGGAAAATTTTTTGTATACCCTAGTAATAATTTTTCAAAAGTTTTTGAACATTTATAATGTTCAAAACATATATATGTATTTTTGTTCCAAACTTTTGATCGTGGTACTGTTGACATATTTGTATAACACCAATAAGTGAACAAAAATCCTTTTCAGGTTGAGCATTCATTCATTCAACAATTTTTAAAAAACACCTTTATTTATATGTAGTCAAATTAATCTTTTTCTTTATAATTTTCTCCATTACTTTTGGAGAAAAGCCTTTTTCTCACAGAGTTCAGATAATTATTCTTATGTATTATCTCTAAAGTTTTCATTTTTGACTTTTTGCATTTAACTCTAATCATCTGGAATGTTTTGAAATATGTGCAAAATTGGGTACTAATACATCCCTAATATTATTATAAAAAAGTAGAGCTGTATATACAGTATTTGGCACTGAGCACTCTGTTAGGCTCATAACTGGTGCTCAACACATTTTCTGAATCCACCCATCTACTTTCCCAAATCCAACCAGGGAATATACTCAGTCAGTGTCCCAGAAAATAAACATCTGACCTAAGAAGGGCCCAGTTCTTGATGCCAAGGCACTCGCCAAAAAGAAAAGGAGGAGATGCAAACAAATGACTCTAATATAACTTTGGTGAGACAAGAGGACAGAGAAACCTTCAAAGGGGGCATTCAACAATGCTACCTGAGATATGAGTTGAAGTTGATTAAATGAGTGGAAGAGAAATGACTGTCCAGGAAGAATGTACCTAAAAGAGTCTGGTGTTTTCAGGGGCTTCTCAGAAGCACAGCAGGATGCTGACATGGCTGACAGGAGGTGGAGGATGGAAAGAAGGCCTAGGCCAGATAATGAAAGAAGTGGCAAGCCGTGCTGAGGATTTTGGTCTAGAATTTCTTGTATATACTAGGATGCTAGTAGCATAGTTCATTCAGACTTTTTGATTCTTACATTTCTAGTACAATTTTTAGAGTGGGTATAAAATATCTTTCATGCAGTTTTGTGTCTGAATCATTAACAGTTCATAATACTCTTGGTTAGTCTGAAATTACTAGAGTACTTAATTTATAGTAATGCTTAGATCATGTGGGTTGAAAAAATTTGCTTGCCTTCCCCCATTGATATTTTTACTTATGTATGGGTCTATTTACTTAAATATTTGGGAGCATACTTTTGTAGCATACTCATGGAGTAGAAATATGGTTTTGCAACATGGGACTATGCCATATAACTTGTTTTCGCTCTGAAGCAGAAAACTATAATGAACTGTACCAAGACCATTTTACTTTATTCACAAGTTTTACAAACATACTTGACACCATTAATATTTATTAAGCATGCTTGGCAAACCACAAACTTTGTCAACAATCTAAAGTGAAGGCTTGCTAAGTATTACTTGGGCATATCTGAATAATGGGACTTCATCTAATTTGTTCTCATTAACAGATGGAATGAGGAAGTTTTCACCTTTAATATGTATCTACTATAAACAAAGAGTATGTTTATATATACATAGTCTCTGAAGATTGTCTACTTATACATTTGCCTCAAGATAACACATGATTGACTGTTCCAGTTGAATCTTATTAGAGAATGAATCATTATACTTGCATGGGTTGTTTTGTTTTTGGGCTCTGAGAATTTTCCTGTGAAAAAAGCACTGATGTTCAAGTAGGCATGGCTGATACACTGTGTTAGAATGGGGGAAATGGGGAAGTTGAATGTTAAAGAGGGACTCCAAGAAGGCTGGGAGAAACACAAGTTAAGGGAAGAAAGTTTGGAAGAAGGAGCTGCATTGAAACAGAGGGGTGGCAGAGGAGAGTGGTTCTAGGGATAAAGTCATTGATGTTATTTAAACTTACTTCAACCCAGCTATTCCGCTCCTTAAGAGAAAGTCTATGAGCATGTAAAATTAAACGATACTACAGCCTAGTATCTCCTTATGGGCACCTCTAAAAGATCCTGACATAATGGAGAGGAAGCCATTTTGTTTCTCATTTCTTGGTAGAATGATGGCCAGCTCTTGAGCAGAGTAGTGGGCTAGCATTAATGATATGGGTAGCTGCCTGAACACTGGGCAAGATTTCTGCTCATTTATGGGCCTAGGAAGGGAGTAGACTGTATGGAGTGGTTCTGGAACCTTGTAGCAGAAATGGTATATTCAGATGCTAGAATGTGGCCTGGAAGTTGTGGGTCACTGGAGTGGTACAAATGGAACCTCAGATGTTTGTGAATGTTAGTCTACAATAACAAATGATGACAAAGCTGCAAATTGAACTTGCCTGATTTGTAACTGAGGTATTGGGAACTGATTCTGTTGGGAATTCTGAAATAATTGAGAACTGAGATGAGAAATATATTCAAACTGTGAAAACTGGTGTGGCATATTGATATTATCCCATTAGTAACCCTGTGCTGAAGAGGGCTTGGAATACTTGGGTCACACACTGATTTGACCATTATCTTTACAAACATCAGTTGGAGTTTTCAGTCAATGGCTAGGCCAGACATAAATAACTGTATAAATCAGGAAGGTTTATTTATTGCAAAAAGTGCTTTTCAACCATGTTTACATCATAGAATGCATAGAAGATGATGTATTTGTTTGGTATCCAGGAGTAAAATGGAGGAGGTTTGGAAGAGCATTTCCATGAGGCTTAGTTAAGAAAAAATTGTTTTCTTTATGTTATGTAACAATGAAAGGAGAACTAAATAAAAAAAATTAGGACAAAATTGCATGTATGTCTAACTTTCAAGTAAATTTTATTGAACATTTTAATAAACTTGACTTGCTTTAATGAACTCATAGTTTCTGATCAAAACATTTTAATGATAATTTCTTTAATACTTGATACTATAAATAAGAAACTGTTTTAAAACTATTTTTTTCAACAATCCAAATTTTTCAACAGTTACAAGTGAGAATTTGAAGAATTCTACAGCTCTTCTTTTCTTTCAATGTCAAACGTAATGCTAAAATTTCTTGTGAATTCAAATGCACTTCAATTCCACCTGCACTTTTTTATATCAAAGATTTCAAAAGAACAGTCAAACTCTAATTGCAGAATATACATGCATTTTTACTCCATAGTCAGTTTGAATGCCCCTAGGTGGCCACAAAGTCATAAACTCACAAAAGTATTGGATATATGGAAACACAGAAATTTGGAGTCAGATTTAAAGCTGCGTCGTTCAGTAGTTCTCCCAGCCCACCTCTGAAAATTGTTCCCTGAGCTGTGTTTCTTCACTTCTGGAGTGTGAACTCTTCCATCAGCTTCACAGGCCTCTTGAGCAAGGCTGGTGGTAATTTGGTCTGCCCCAGGCTGCTAAAGCAGATATCCAGGTAATAGATCACCTCCCTAGGGAAACTCATGATGCCACAGAGGAGCAATAAGTGTAGCACATGTCATTTCTTGTGCACCCATCTGAGGGTATCATAGGGTGAGCCTAACCCTAACCTCTAACTTTTCTCCAAGAAGTCCTGGAAAATGCTTATTGAGGTCAAAGCCATCCAATGGGGAACTCCAACCCCAAGGCCCAAGTGGATCAGGCCTTCTGCATACACTTTTAAGCCACAGAATGCATATCAGTGTTCTGCAGTTCAACAGGTGGGAAACTAATCTAAATCCTACATGGGAGAGTAACACAACAGAAATATTAGCAGTTATCTCCAGTGACAGATTAAGATGTTTCTGTGTCTCCCCAAAATACTTCACACATTTGCAGATGATAGGTCTAGATTAAGAAGAGTCAGTTTAGAGCTTGAAGAAGCGCAAATGCTCCCCTTATGGCCTGACCTTAAATACAAAAGGCTAAAGTGTTCCAAAAGACAACTTTGCCAGAACATGGGCCCCAGCACATTAATCTCAGAATTACAGGCCAGACACCATGGCTCACACCTGTAACCTCAGCATTTTGGGAGGCAATGTCTCTCAAAAAAAAAAAATCTCAAAATTACATACATAATATGTGGCATACAGTGTACTTGGCCCTGAATAAACTCCTTGGCCATTGTTCTCAGCCTCCTAGTGGGACACAGATTGGATCAAATACAATTAATTCAGTGGAATTTGAGCAAGTGGCAGCAAGATTTCTGGGATTCCTTTTCATATGTTGTGAGACAAGCCAAAGGCCAATTGTGTACAACACATGATCTGTACAATTTCTGGAAAACAGTTCAAAATATAGCTGGAACTGGCTATCATAAAGATTATTGTACGCAGTATTTGGGAGAATTTTCTGGTCTCTTAAATATCCTGTATTTTTCCTCTTTTGTGGACACAATGAGAAAAGGGGGAAATGTGAAGATTGAGATATCTTTTTACTTAACGTTTCAATGCATAGATTTAATTAAGTTTGATTATTAAAATGTAGACAATATCAAGATGAATTTAGAAGCAGTGGATTATGTTAAATGTGCATTAGTCTTTCCATAGAAATGGATACTCACAGGACATTGAGGAAACTCATTTCCTGAGGAGACAAAAAATGGTTTGTCAAATGTCTTATAAATGTTGGTGTCTCAAATCTGAATGCAGCCAGGAGTTGCTTCTGGCAACTGCAAGATTTTAACATCACTTGTCTGTAAAGTTGGCTTATGCCCTGGAGCCAAGGCACATTCTGCTTCCTTGCTCCTCTGAACTTTCCAGGTTAATTAAAAACTATCATTATCACTGTTTCAGCAGCTGGCATGCTATAAAATGAGCTTTAACAAGTGATTAATTGAAAAGTAGAGGGTTATTTCAGAAGTCTTAAGTCAAAAGGGAATGTACCTCCTTCACTACCAAAACAGTACAAAAATTAGTTCACACGGGGCAAGCATAAGTGGGCCCACAGATGTCTGCCAGTCCCCTTGTCTTGGAAAACTTGAGATCCATCCTTCTTCAGACCAGTTCCCTATTCTGATTCTGACCTCACGAGCATCAGCCATAAAGGAATCACTAAAGGGTGCCTGCGATTCTGCAAATAGAGTATAGAGTCCTGTAGTGCCCCTAAAGTAGAAGGATCAAAGTGTGGGCCCCTACTCACATCATTCCCTTGCCCTTCTCCCCATTGCAACAGCAGGTAAATCCTACATTCTGAGAATGTGCTGGGTTTTTGCTCTTAATTGGCAAGTGGTTGTTATTTTTGCGACTTATTTAATGTTCCCAGGGTTTGTGAACTGTCCTTTTTGCTTGGTGGGGGACAATTCCAATGTGCATCTTTTCCCAATCAAACCAAACCTAAATGATTTGTGTTAGTATACTCTTACAAACATTTGCCTTTCAAATAAAAGTTCCTAAGGACAATGACTTCTCCTTTGATAGAGTAAATTCAATTCTAAGGGCTTTTCATCATTCTGATTTCAAATCAAATGTTTCTTTTCTGTGAACTCTTTCATAACTCTCCAGATAAAGATAATTGTCCTTGCCTCTGTACTCCAAATCTTGTCCCTTTGTATATATTTCTGTAATAATGTTTACCATACTAAGCTGCAGTGATTTGTTTATATTCTTTTTTGTTTCATTAGGCTGTGAACTCCTAATGGGCAGTGCCTTGTTTTTCTTTGTATTTTCAGGGTCTAGCACTAGAGAGGAATAATAAGGACTTAATTAGTGAAAGAATGAATAACCAATCTGTAATGAATCTTAACCAAAGAATTTTAGTTTCTTAGGTGCTAAGTAACTACTTTAAAGTTACCAAGGCATGAAGTGTAAGAACATTGCTCTATCAATGTATCAGTATTTTGTTTATAGATTATAAATTTATATGCCAAGGAAGATATTAGATCCTAAAGTTCCTCTCCTACTTTCTATTCGAAATACTGGAATTCTTATATCTTATTTTAATGATTATATTAGATTTAGGACCTTGAATGATTTTCTGATATGCAAAGTAATGCCTGAATATACTGTCATCATCGGACTTACATAGGAGATAATGTAGGGCTTAGCACTTGGGGTTTGATGGACTATAATTCTAATATCAAATATATTAAAAGTGGACTACTAATCTCTACTTTATATAATTTGGTAAAAATTACTTTCTTAAGGAGATACTGCAAATCAGAATTTAAAAATCAGTTTTTAAGAGTTTATTCTGAACTCCTTCTGAAAAACTAAGCCATAAGCTGTATTATTTTTTAATAATTCTGAGGAATTACTCAGACTACAGATAAAAAATAAAATAATAGTTTGAGTTTTTTCCTTCCCCTTTCTCTTATACTTGTTTTTAAGTAAGATCTCTCACAGATATCTAAATTTTTTTTGAGAGAATTGCCAAATAATGGGGGATTGATCACCTATCATAGGTATGATATAGGCTGAAGCTTTGTATTTCTTTAGGCAAAAATATTATTCCTAAAGTGCTCATGCTTCCCTTTTCCTGACATTATCTGTTTACAAATATGATTTTATTTTCCATTTGGTTGGATCATAGTTGAATCATATATTCAGATTGAAGATTATAGAATGAAATCAAAAGCATCTGCAAATACAAGCAAGACAATGAATAATTAACAAAAGGAGAAACCTTGATCTTCAAAGTGCTTTCAAGTAGAGATTTAAAAATAAGGTTTTACTTATAGAAAGATGAAGCTGAACTACTACTGTGGAATCTCTTTATTTCAAAACCTCAAATTCAGGTTATTTTTGGAAAATCTTTTATTTTTTTTATTTTTTATTTTTTTTACTTTTTTGCCATTATTGAAATTGAATTATTGTGGTTTAAATTCTTATGGTGATTTATTCTTGGGTTCCAGATGGTGATAAGGAGTTCCAGGCCTATATACTCCTAGGTTCAAGTTCAACTGGAAGAATCACATGCCTGTCTTTTGGTATACATAGCAAAATCCACAGACTAGATCCCATTGGCACTGAAAAAATCATGTTCCATTTCTGAGCCAGCCCTAAGACCAAAGGAATGAGCTCCTTTGACTACTAAGATTAGAGTTATATGCATCATCCCTGAAATTAGTAGTAAATTCACTTCTACAAGAAGCATATAGATTCAAGCAGAGCAGTGCATGATCCCTCATACAAAGATCAGGATTGTATAATGTCCTGGGATTACCAGAAGGTGAATGAGACATTACATAGAAAATACAATAGATTCCCACTACAAAGAGATTACAGGTATGCCTTGCTTTATTGTACTTCCTAGATTTTTTTTAACTGATCAAAGAAAGGTTTGTGGAACCCTGTGTCAAACAAGACTGTTGGTGCCTTGTTTCCAACAGCATGTACTTACTTCATGTTTTTGTGTTATATTTTGGTAATTCTTGCAATATTTCCAACTATTATTATTATATCTGTTATGATGATCTGTGACCAGTGATTTTTGTTGTTGCTATATAATTATTTTGGAGCACCACAAGCTGCACCCATATACGAAGGCAAACTTAATTGATAAATACTGTATGTGTTTTGACTGCTCTACTCACCAGCCATTCCCATCTCTCGCCTTCTCTTCAGCCCCCCCATTTCCCTACATACAACAATACTGAAATTAGGCCTATTAATAACCCTACAATGGCCTATAAGTGTTCAAGTGAAAGGAAGAGTCACATATCTCTGACTTTAAATCAAGATCTAGAAATGATTAAGCTTACTGAGGAAGGCATGTCAAAAGCCGAGACAGGCTGAAAGCTGGGTGTCTTGTGCCAAACAGCCAAGTTGTGAATGCAAAGGATAAGTTCTTGAAGGAAATGAAAAGTTCTACTCCAGTGAACTCATGAATGATAAGAAAATGAAGCAGCCTTACTGCTGATATGGAGAAAGTTTTAGTGGTCTGAATGGAAGATCAAACCAGCCACACTATTCCCTTAAAGCAAAAGCTAATCCAGAGCAGGGCCCTAAATCTCTTCAATTCTATGAGAGCTGAGAGAGGTGAGAGAGCTACAGAAGAAAAGTTGGAAACTAGCAGAGTTGGTTCATGAGGTTAAAGGAAAGAAGCCATCTCTATAACGTAAAAGTGCAAGATGAAGCAGCAAGTGCTAATGGAGAAGCTTCAGCATTGTCCAGAAGATTTAGTTAAAATCATTGGTGAAGGTGGCTACATTAAACAACAGCTTTCAATGTAGATGAAATAGCAATGAGCCTTCTACTGGAAGAAGATGCCATCTATGACCTTCATAGCTGGAGAAAAGGTAATGACTGGCATCACATCTTTGAAGGACAGGCTTACTCTTATTAAGGGCTAGTGCAGCTGGTAGCATTAAGTTGAATTTAATGCTCATTTACCATTCAAAAAATTCTAGGGCCCTTAAAAATTATGCTAAATCTACTCTGCTTTTGCTCTATAAATGGAACAACGAAGCCTGGATTGCAGCACATTATTTATAGCATGGGTTACTGAACATTTTAAACCTACTATTGAGAGGTACTGCTCAGAAAAGAAAAGATGCCTTTCAAAATATTACTACTCATTGGCAATGCACCTAGCCACCCAAGAGCTCTGATGGAGATCTGCAAAGGGATTAATGATGTTTTCATGCTTGCTAAAACAACATTCTGTAGCCCATGGATCAAAGAGTAGTTTCAACTTTCATATTTTATTATTTAATAAATACATTTTTAAAAACTTTTAAGTTCAGGGGTACATGAACTTAAAATGTTACATGGGTAAAGTTGTGTCGTGGGGGTTTGTTTTACAGATTATTTTGTCACCCAGGTGTTAAGCCTAGTACTCATTAGTTATGTTTCCTGCTCTTGTCCCTCCTTTCACCCTCCACCCTCCAGTAGGCCACCATGTCTGTTGTTTCCCTATATGTGTGCATGTGTTCTCATTTTTTAGCTCCCAACTATAAGTGAGAACGTGCAATATTTGGTTTTCTGTTCCTGCCTTAGTTTGCTAAGGATAATGGCCTCCAGCTCCATCCATGTTCCTGCAAAGGACATGACATAATTCTTTTATATAGCTGCATAGTATTCTGTGGTGTATATGTACTATATTTTCTTTATCCAGTCTACCATTGATGGGCATTTAGGTTGATTCCATGTCTTTGCTATTGTGAATAATGTTGCAATGAATGTATGTGTGCATGTGTCTTTATGATAGAATGATTTATACTCCTTTGGGTATATACCCAGTAATGAGATTGCTGAGTTGAACAGTATTTCTGTTTTTAGGTCTTTGAGGAATCGCCACACTGTTTTCCACAAAGGTCAAACTAATTTACACTCCCACCAACAATGTGTAAGTGTTCCTTTTTCTCTGCACCCTTACCAGCATCTGTTTTGTTTTGTTTTGTTTAACTTTTTAATAGCTATTCTGACTGGTGTGAGATTGGTATTTCATTGTGGTTTTGATTTTCATTTCTCTTATGATCAGTGTTGAATTTTTTTTTTTTTTTTTGAGATGGAGTCTTGCTCTGTCCCCCAGGCTGGAGTGCAGTGGCATAATCTCGGCTCACTGCAAGTTCTGCCTCCTGGGTTCACGCCATTCTCCTGCCTCAGCCTCCCCTCCCGAGTAGCTGGGACTACAGGTGCCCACCACCATGCCCGGCTAATTTTTTGTGTTTTTAGTAGAGACGGGGTTTCACCGTGTTAGCCAGGATGGTCTTGATCTCCTGACCTCGTGATCCACCCCCCTCGGCCTCCCAAAATGCTGGGATTACAAGCATGAGCCACCGCGCCCAGCGAATATTGAACTTTTTCTCATATGCTCATTGGCTGCATGTATGTCTTCTTTTGAAAAGTGTCTATTCATTCCTTTGCCCACTTTTTAATGGGATTTTTTTTCTTGTAAATTTGTGTAAGTTCCTTATAGATTCTGGATATTAAACCTTTGTCACATGCATAGTTTGCAAAAATTCTATGCCATTCTGCAGGTTGTCTCTTTACTCTGTTGATAGTTTCTTGCATTTCTCTTATGATCAGTGATGTTGAACTTTTTTTCATATGCTCGTTGGCTGCATGTATGTCTTCTTTTGAAAAGTGTCTGTTCATTCCTTTGCCCACTCTTTTATTATTATTATAATTTATAAATTCTGGGGTACATAGGCAGAACGTGCAGTTTTGTTACATAGGTATACATGTGCCATGGTGGTTTGCTGCACCCATCAACCCGTCACCTACATTAGGTATTTCTCCTAATGACATCCCTCCCCTAGCCCCCAGTTGCCTGACAGGCCCTGGTGTGTGATGTTCCCTTCCCTGTGTCCATGTGTTCTCCTTGTTCAACTCCCACTTATGAGTGAGAATATGTGGTGTTTGGTTTTCTGTTCTTGTGATAGTTTGCTGAGAATGATGGTTTCCAGCTTCATCCATGTCCCTGCAAAGGACATGAACTTATCCTTTTTATGGCTGCATAGTAGTCCATGATGGATATGTGCCACATTTTTTTAATCCAGTCTATCATTGATGGACATTTGGGTTGGATCTGAGTCTTTGCTATTGTGAATAGTCCTTTGCCCATTTTTTAATGGTATTTTTTTTCTTGTAAATTTGTATAAGTTCCTTATAGATTCTGGATATTAGACCTTTGTCACATGCATAGTTTGCAAAAATTCTATACCATTCTTCAGGTTGTCTCTTTACTCTGTTGATAGTTTCTTTTGATGTGCAGATGCTCTTTAGTTTAATTAGCTCCCATTTGTCAATTTTTGCTTTTGTTGCAATTGTGTTTGGCATCTTTGTCATGAAATCTTTGCCTGTTCCTATGTCCAGAATGGTATTGCTTAGGTTGTCTTTCAGGGTTTTTATAGTTTTGGGTTTTACATTTAAGTCTTTGATCCATCTTGAGTTGATTTTTGTATATGGTGTAAGGAAGGGGTTCAGTTTCAGTCTTCCACATATGGCTAGCCAGTTATCCTAGCACCACTTACTGAATACGGAGTCCTTTCCCATGGCTTGTTTTTTTCAGCTTTGTTGAAGATCAGATCATTGTAGGTGTGTCGCCTCATTTTGGTGCTGTCTATTCTGTTCCATTGGTCTATGTGTCTGTTTTTATACCAGTGCCATGCTGTTTTGGTCACTGTAGCCCTGTAGTATAGTTTGAAGTTGGGTAGCATGATGCCTCCAGCTTTGTTGTTTTTGCTTAGGATTACCTTAGCTATTTGGGCTCTTTTTTGGTTCCATGTGAATTTTGAAATAGTTTTAGTTCTGTGAAGAATGCCATTGGTAGTTTGATAGGAATAGCATTGAACTTATAAATTGCTTTGGGCAATATGGCCCAAATTTTAACAATATTGATTCTTCCTATTTATAAACATAGAATTTATAATATTTCTATTTGTGTTATCTCTGATTTATTTGAGCAGTGTTTTGTAGTTCTTATTGTAGAGAACTTTCACCTCCCTGGTTAGCTGTATTCCTAGATATTTTATTCTTTTTGTGGCAATTGTGAATGGGATCATGCTCCTGATTTGGCTCTTGGCCTGATGGCTGTTGGTGTATAGGAATGCTGCTGATTTTTGTTCGTTGCTTTTGTATTCTGAGACTTTGCTGAAGTTGTTTATTCGTGGAAGGAGCTTTTGGGCTGGGGCTATAGCTGCCATAGATAGTGATTCCTCTGATGGATTTGGTCAAAGTAAATTGAAAACATTGTGGAGAGGATTCATCATTCTAGATATCATGAAGAACATTTGTGATTCATGTAAGGTGGCCAAAATATCAACATTACAGAAGTTTGGAATAAGTTGATTCTAACTCTCTTGGATGACTTTGTGGGATTTAAGATTTTAGTAAAAAAAGTAACTGCAAATATGGCGGAAATAGCAAGAGAACTGGAACTACAAGTGGAACCTGAAGATGGCACTGAATTGCTGCCAATCTCGTGATCAGACTTGAATGGATGAAGAGTTGCTTCTTTTTTTTATTATTATTATACTTTAAGTTTTAGGGTACATGTGCACAATGTGCAGGTTAGTTACATATGTATACATGTGCCATGCTGGTGCGCTGCACCCACTAACTCGTCATTTAGCATTAGGTATATCTCCCAATGCTATCCCTCCCCCCTGCCCCCACCCCACAACAGTCCCCAGAGTGTGATGTTCCCCTTCCTGTGTCCATATGTTCTCATTGTTCAATTCCCACCTATGAGTGAGAACATGCGGTGTTTGGTTTTTTGTTCTTGTGATAGTTTACTGAGAATGATGATTTCCAGTTTCATCCATGTCCCTACAAAGGACATGAACTCATCATTTTTTATGGCTGCATAGTATTCCATGGTGTATATGTGCCACGTTTTCTTAATCCAGTCTATCATTGTTGGACATTTGGGTTGGTTCCAAGTCTTTGCTATTGTGAATAGTGCTGCAATAAACATACGTGTGCATGTGTCTTTATAGCAGCATGATTTATAGTCCTTTGGGTATATAGCCAGTAATGGGATTGCTGGGTCAAATGGTATTTCTAGTTTTAGATCCCTGAGGAATCACCACACTGACTTCCACAAAGGTTGAAATAGTTTACAGTCCTACCAACAGTGTAAAAGTGTTCCTATTTCTCCACATCCTCTCCAGCACCTGTTGTTTCCTGACTTTTAAATGATTGCCATTCTAACTGGTGTGAGATGATATCTCATTGTGGTTTTGATTTGCATTTCTCTGATGGCAGTGATGGTGAGCATTTTTTCATGTGTTTTTTGGCTGCATAAATATCCTCTTTTGAGAAGTGTCTGTTCATGTCCTTCACCCACTTTTTTGATGGGGTTGTTTGTTTTTTTCTTATAAATTTGTTTGAGTTCATTGTAGATTCTGGATATTAGCCCTTTGTCAGATGAGTAGGTTGCAAAAATTTTCTCCTATTTTGTGGGTTGCCTGTTCACTCTGATGGTAGTTTCTTTTGCTGTGCAGAAGCTCTTTAGTTTAATTAGATCCCATTTGTCAATTTTGGCTTTTGTTGCCATTGCTTTTGGTGTTTTAGACATGAAGTCCTTGCCCATGCCTATGTCCTGAATGGTAATGCCTAGGTTTTCTTCTAGGGTTTTTATGGTTTTAGGTCTAACGTTTAAGTCTTTAATCCATCTTGAATTAATTTTTGTATAAGGTGTAAGGAAGGGATCCAGTTTCAGCTTTTTACATATGGCTGGCCAGTTTTCCCAGCACCATTTATTAAATAGGGAATCCTTTCCCCATTGCTTGTTTTTCTCAGGTTTGTCAAAGATCAGATAGTTGTAGATATGCGGCATTATTTCTGAGGGCTCTGTTCTGTTCCATTGATCTATATCTGTGTTTTGGTACCAGTACCATGCATTTTTGGTTATTGTAGCCTTGTAGTATAGTTTGAAGTCAGGTAGCGTGATGCCTCCAGCTTTGTTCTTTTGGCTTAGGATTGACTTGGTGATGTGGGCTCTTTTTTGGTTCCATATGTACTTTAAAGTAGTTTTTTCCAATACAGTGAAGAAAGTCATTGGTAGCTTGATGGGGTTGGCATTGAATCTATAAATTACCTTGGGCAGTATGGCCATTTTCACGATATTGATTCTTCCTACCCATGAGCATGGAATGTTCTTCCATTTGTTTGTATCCTCTTTTATTTCATTGAGCAGTGGTTTGTAATTCTCCTTGAAGAGGTCCTTCACGTCCCTTGTAAGGTGGATTCCTAGGTATTTTATTCTCTTTGAAGCAATTGTGAGTGGGAGTTCAGTCATGATTTGGCTCTCCGTTTGTCTGTTATTGGTGTATAAGAATGCTTGTGATTTTTGTACATTGATTTTGTATCCTGAGACTTTGCTGAAGTTGCTTATCAGCTTAAGGAGATTTTGGGCTGAGACAATGGGGTTTTCTAGATATACAATCATGTCATCTGCAACCAGGGACAATTTGACTTCCTCTTTTCCTAATTGAATACCTTTTATTTCCTTCTCCTGCCTAATTGCCCTGGCCAGAACTTCCAACACTATGTTGAATAGGAGTGGTGAGAGAGGGCATCCCTGTCTTGTGCCAGTTTTCAAAGGGAATGCTTCCAGTTTTTGCCCATTCAGTATGATACTGGCTGTGGGTTTGTCTTATTATTTTGAGATACGTCCCATCAATACCTAATTTATTGAAAGTTTTTAGCATGAAGCGTTGTTGAATTTTGTCAAAGGCCTTTTCTGCATCTATTGAGATAATCATGTGGTTTTTGTCTTTGGTTCTGTTTGTATGCTGGATTACATTTACTGATTTGCGTATATTGAACCAGCCTTGCATCCCAGGGATGAAGCCCACTTGATCATGGTGGATAAGCTTTTTGATGTGCTGCTGGATTCGGTTGGCCAGTATTTTATTGAGGATTTTTGCATCAATGTTCATCAAGGATATTGGTCTAAAATTCTCTTTTTTGGTTGTGTCTCTGCCTGGCTTTAGTATCAGGATGATGCTGGTCTCATAAAATGAGTTAGGGAGGATTCCCTCTTTTTCTATTGATTGGAATGGTTTCAGAAGGAATGGTACCAGTTCCTCCTTGTACCTCTGGTAGAATTCAGCTGTGAATCCATCTGGTCCTGGACTCTTTTTGGTTGGTAAGCTATTGATTATTGCCACAATTTCAGCTCCTGTTATTGGTCTATTCAGAGATTCAGCTTCTTCCTGGTTTAGTCTTGGGAGAGTGTATGTGTCGAGGAATTTATCCATTTCTTCTAGATTTTCTAGTTTATTTGCGTAGAGGTGTTTGTAGTAATCTCTGATGGTAGTTTGTATTTCTGTGGGATTGGTGGTGATATCCCCTTTATCATTTTTTATTGCATCTATTTGATTCTTCTCTCTTTTTTTCTTTATTAGTCTTGCTAGCAGTCTATCAATTTTGTTGATCCTTTCAAAAAACCAGCTCCTGGATTCATTAATTTTTTGAAGGGTTTTTTGTGTCTCTATTTCCTTCAGTTCTGCTCTGATTTTAATTATTTCTTGCCTTCTGCTAGCTTTTGAATGTGTTTGCTCTTGCTTTTCTGGTTCTTTTAATTGTGATGTTAGGGTGTCAATTTTGGATCTTTCCTGCTTTCTCTTGTGGGCATTTTGTGCTATAAATTTCCCTCTGCACACTGCTTTGAATGTGTCCCAGAGATTCTGGTATGTTGTGTCTTTGTTCTCGTTGGTTTCAAAGAACATCTTTATTTCTGCCTTCATTTCGTTGTGTACCCAGTAGTCATTCAGGAGCAGGTTGTTCAGTTGCCATGTAGTTGAGCGGTTTTAAGTGAGTTTCTTAATCCTGAGTTCTAGTTTGATTGCACTGTGGTCTGAGAGATAGTTTGTTATAATTTCTGTTCTTTTACATTTGCTGAGGAGAGCTTTACTTCCAACTATGTGGTTAATTTTGGAATAGGTGTGGTGTGGTGTGGTGCTGAAAAAAATGTATGTTCTGTTGATTTGGGGTGGAGAGTTCTGTAGATGTCTATTAGGTCCACTTGGTGCAGAGCTGAGTTCAATTCCTGGGTATCCTTGTTAACTTTCTGTCTCATTGATCTGTCTAATGTTGACAGTGGGGTGTTAAAGTCTCCCATTATTAATGTGTGGGAGTCTAAGTCTCTTTTGTAGGTCACTCAGGACTTGCTTTATGAATCTGGGTGCTCCTGTATTGGGCACATATATATTTAAGATAGTTAGCTCTTCTTGTTGAATTGATCCCTTTACCATTATGTAATGGCCTTGTCTCTTTTGATTTTTGTTGGTTTAAAGTCTGTTTTATCAGAGACTAGGATTGCAACCCCTGCCTTTTTTTGTTTTCCATTTGCTTGGTAGATCTTCCTCCATCCTTTTATTTTGAGCCTATGTGTGTCTCTGCATGTGAGATGGGTTTCCTGAATACAGCGCACTGATGGGTCTTGACTCTTTATCCAATTTGCCAGTCTGTGTCTTTTAATTGGAGCATTTAGTCCATTTACATTTAAAGTTAATATTGTTATGTGTGAATTTGATCCTGTCATTATGATGTTAGCTGGTTATTTTGCTCGTTAGTTGATGCAGTTTCTTCCTAGCCTCAATGGTCTTTACATTTTGGCATGATTTTGCAGCGGCTGGTACTGGTTGTTCCTTTCCATGTTTAGTGCTTCCTTCAGGAGCTCTTTTAGGGCAGGCCTGGTGGTGACAAAATCTCTCAGCATTTGCTTGTCTGTAAAGTATTTTATTTATCTTTCACTTATGAAGCTTAGTTTGGCTGGATATGAAATTCTAGGTTGAAAATTCTTTTCTTTAAGAATGTTGAATATTGGCCCCCACTCTCTTCTGGCTTGTAGAGTTTCTGCTGAGAGATCCGCTGTTAGTCTGATGGGCTTCCCTTTGTGGCTAACCCGACCTTTCTCTCTGGCTGCCCTTAACATTTTTTCCTTCATTTCAACTTTGGTGAATCTGACAATTATGTGTCTTGGAGTTGCTCTTCTCGAGGAGTATCTTTGTGGCGTTCTCTGCATTTCCTGAATCTGAATATTGGCCTGCCTTGCTAGATTGGGGAAGTTCTTCCAGATAATATCTTGCAGAGTGTTTTCCAATTTGGTTCCATTCTCCCCGTCACTTTCAGGTACACCAATCAGATGTAGATTTGGTCTTTTCACATAGTCCCACATTTCTTGGAGGCTTTGTTCATTTCTTTTTATTCTTTTTTCTCTAAACTTCCCTTCTCGCTTCATTTCATTCATTTGATCTTCAATCACTGATACCCTTTCTTCCAGTTGATCGCATCAGCTCTTGGGGCTTCTGCATTCTTCACATAGTTCTCGAGCCTTGGCTTTCAGCTCCATCAGCTCCTTTAAGCACATCTCTGTATTGGTTATTCTAGTTATACATTTGTCTAAATTTTTTTCAAAGTTTTTAACTTCTTTGCCTTTGGTTTGAATTTCCTCCTGTAGCTCGTAGTTTGATCATCTGAAGCCTTCTTCTCTCAACTCGTCAAAGTCATTCTCCGTCCAGCTTTGTTCCATTGCTGGTGAGGAACTGCGTTCCTTTGGAGGAGGAGAGGTGGTCTGCTTTTTAGAGTTTCCAGTTTTTCTGCTCTGTTTTTTCCCCATCTTTGTGGTTTTATCTACTTTTGGTCTTTGATGATGGTGATGTTTTATCTACTTTTGGTCTTTGATGATGGGTTTTTGGTGTGGATATCCTTTCTGCTTGTTAGTTTTCCTTCTAACAGACAGGACCCTCGGCTGCAGGTCTGTTGGAGTTTGCTAGAGGTCCACTCCAGACCCTGTTTGCCTGGGTATCAGCAGCGGTGTCTTCAGAACAGTGGTTTTTCATGAACCGCGAATGCTGCTGTCTGATCGTTCCTCTGGAAGTTTTGTCTCAGAGGAGTACCTGGCCTTGTGACGTGTCAGTCTGCCCCTACTGGGGGATGCCTCCAAGTTAGGCTGCTCAGGGGTCAGGGGTCAGGGACCCACTTGAGGAGGCAGTCTGCCTGTTCTCAGATCTCCAGCTGCGTGCTGGGAGAACCACTGCTCTCTTCAAAGCTGTCAGACAGGGACATTTAAGTCTGCAGAGGTTACTGCTGTCTTTTTGTTTGTCTGTGCCCTGCCGCCAGAGGTGGAGCCTACAGAGGCAGGCAGGCCTCCTTGAGCTGTGGTGGGCTCCACCCAGTTCGAGCTTCCCGGCTGCTTTGTTTACCTAAGCAAGCCTGGGTAATGGCGGGCGCCCCTCCCCCAGCCTGGCTGCCGCCTTGCAGTTTGATTTCAGACTGCTGTGCTAGCAATCAGCGAGACTCCATGGGCATAGGACCCTCTGAGCCAGGTGTGGGATATAATCTCCTGGTGCACCGTTTTTTAAGCCCGTCGGAAAAGCACAGTATTCGGGTGGGAGTGACCCGATTTTCCAGGTGCCGTCTGTCACCCCTTTCTTTGACTAGGAAAGGGAACTCCCTGACCCCTTGCGCTTCCCGAGTGAGGCAATGCCTCGCCCTGCTTCGGCCCGTGCACAGTGTGCTACACCCACTGACCTGCACCCACTGTCTGGCACTCCCTAGTAAGATGAACCTGGTACCTCAGATGGAAATGCAGAAATCACCCATCTTCTGCGTCGTTCACACTGGGAGCTATAGACGGGAGCTGTTCCTATTCGGCCATCTTGGCTCCTTCCCCCACCAAGTTGCTTCTTATGGATGAGCAAATAAAGTGGTTTCTTTGAGAAGGAATCTACTCCTGGTTAACATTGTTGAAATGACAGTAAAGAATTGAGAATCTTCCATAAACCTTACTTGATAAAGCAGTGCAGGGTTTGAGAGGATTGACTCTAATTTTGGAAGAATTTCTATTGTGGGTAAAATGCTAAAAAATCAAACAGCATTGCATACTGCAGAGAAATCTTTTGTGAAAGTAAGAGTCAATTGATGTGGCAACTTTATTTTTATTTTATTTTAAGAAATTGTCACAGCCACCCCAACCTTCTGCAACCACTAACCTGTTAAGTCAGTAGCCATCAACATCAAGGCACAACCTGCCACCAGCTAAAATATTGCTACTCACTTAAGGCTCAGATGATTGTTAGTATTTTTCAGCAATAAGGGATTACTTTTTTTTTTTTTTTGTAGAGACAGGAGTCTCACTAGGTTGATTTTAGGTTGGCTAGTTTTGAACTCCTGGCCTCAGGTGATCTTCCCACCTTAGCTTCCCAAAGTGTTGGGATTACACACATGGGCCACCATGCCTGGCAGCAGTAAGGTATTTTTAATTAAGATGTATACATTTTTTTAAAACATAATACCATTGTAGACTTAGTAGACTACAGTGTAGTGTAAACATAACTTTTAATGCACTGGGAAATGAAAACCTTTGTGTGACTTGCTTTATTTTGATATTTGCTTTATTACAATGGTCTGGACCTGAACCTGCAGTATCTCTGAGGTGTGCTTGTATAGTCACTGTTACAAAAATAGCACATAAATTTGCAAATGTAGAGCAATTGTTTTAGGACTGTAAATGTTCAAAGTCAAATGATAGTACAGAAAATACACTTTAGACCAAGAAGTACTCACTGAGAAGGTCCAAAGGAGACTTAGGCTTTGACCGGGAAGGGGACTTAATGGGTGTATTAGGTGCTTTATTACTCTCATTTATTCTACTCTTGAAAATACATAGTAGAATATGTTACTTCACTTGTATAGATGACAAGCTCAAATTCAGAGAAGTTAAGTTACTTAATAATGGTAGTACATATTTATTAATGTTTTCTATATGCTGGAAACTGATAAGGGCTTTATTTATATATTGTATCTATCTATCTATCTATCTATCTATCTATATACATCATCATCATCATCATCACCAACAACCCCATAAAGATAAAGAAATGGAGAATTAGAGATATTAAGTAACTTAGCCAGGGTGGCATCCATGATAAATAGTAGCCCTGGGCTTTGAACCTGAAGAGATTTAGTCAAGAACCAATAGGGTCAATCTGTGCACTGTGACTTAGTCAAGGTTACATTGCCAGTAAGTGATGGAGCTGAAATTCGTATTCCTGACTTGTCTGACTGCCAAGCCTATGATCATTTTCTCTGTATCATTGTTTTTGGTAAAATTTAGATAGGAATTAAATATTTGGTAGAGTATTTAGGTTAAATTATTAGGGCTGTAATGACCAAACTAATGTTCCCATAGCAAAAAATCCTCAAAAGAGGGCATATAGATGGAAAGGCAGTAATACATATATATCTTGTTAAGTGGTTTGGCCAGTATTAGCTCCCATTTCCCATTTTGATAAGCAGGATCTTCCATTTTATGTTTCTTTCCATATGTTTGTCTTAGACCTGTCACAATTCTAGACAATTCTTGTTCTGGTTTTTACCAGACATTGGATTGGCACTTTGTTTCTCCTAATGCTATGTTTCTACTAATCCAACTTGCTTGTTTTCAATCCTTTAGCTTCAGGTTCTTTATACATTCCATTATCCAATCCAATAAACCAACATATGACAGAGCATTCATGGAAAATCTGCCTGGGTAGATATTTTCTCCAATTTTTTTTTAAGTTATAATCTGTCTAAGGGCAGTGATTCTAATGGTGAGAATTTCAAACTTGGTAGGAGAGAACAATTCTGTGGAGCAGGTCTCCCTTGGTGAAACCATCAGTTCAACTGCATCAAATTTCCCTTTATTCCTGATTCCCTCTATGGATCTTTAAGTAATAAACTTGAATATTAGAAGTGAGCCTGAGGCCAGGTGCGGTGGCTCACGACTGTAATCCTAGCACTTTGAGGGGCCAAGGCGGGCACATCACGAGATCAGGAGTTCGAGACCATCCTGGCCAACATGGTGAAACCCCATCTCTACTGAAAATACAAAAAATAGCTGGGCGTGGTGGTGTGTGCCTGTAGTCCCAGCTACTTGGGAGGCTGGGGCAGGAGAATCACTTGAACCCCGGAGGCGGAGGTCGCAGTGAGCTGAGATTATGCCACTGCACTCCAGCCTAGAGACAGAGAGAGACTATATATATATATATATATATATATATATATATATATATATATAAAATAAGTGAGCCTGCTTTTCTTCCCTGCAAGTCAAGAACTAAACATAGCTTAAGAGTTTTAGGAAATGAGAGGATCTGTGATTAAAAGGTGACTTTGCCGTAAATGATATTTTCTCAGTAAATACTGTTCAATATATCTAAATTATCTCATATTGAATTGTATTATAATTCTTTGAAATTTGCTAACCCATCCGTACTTTATATGCACCTTCTATTAACCAGAAGGGGAGATTAACTTACTGTTGGGCCATATTTTGTTGCAAATTGAAATACTGATTTTTTTCATTTTAAAATTCCATTTTTGTGTTCATTAATTGGTTCATCCTTTGAGTAGATACAGCAAAGCAAATTTAGATGTGGCAAAGCAAATTTATAAGATACAGTTTTTAACTTAAAAGCCTTTACAATTTAGTTGAGGGTATGACACAGACATATAAACATTAAATTATAGTAGAAGAGAACCATACTATTTTAGTGATTATAGTTTAGATATGAAAGGACCACCAAAATCTTTAATCCATTGTTTTTCACTTGTTTTTTTCAGAGGCTTCTTAGAAAGATTGTTTTTAGAGGTAGAGGGAAGAGAGGCTAGAGAAATGGAGCCAGCCTGTCAGAGAACTACCCTTCTCCTTATACTTCAGCTATAGATACTCTACCGTCATCTATATTATATAAGGTTTGATTTGAATACAGAATGCTGTACTAAAAATGTGTGAGACTCACTGATCCAATAGAATTCCTATTATTTTCAGATGAGATAATTGCTTGAAGCCAGCATAGATTATAGGACTGCCCTAGTTTGAAGAGTTTGGAGTTAAAGGAAGGGTTGAAACTGGTTCTGTTAATGTCCTAGTATTGGTCTAGTGTTATGCTATTTGTGGATGCCCACATTTTAGTAGCAGATATAAAATATTTTACATAAATTTGACTTTATTTTTAACATGTATTATATAAATATGCATTATATATAAATATATATTATATATATAAATATATGTATAATATATATATAAATGTAGACCACTCTGCTTACATCTAATAAATTAGCATGTAATTTTTCACTTTTCTTCCTGGTCTTTTATGTATAAGTAATTTTTATATAATTATCATTCTACAGATATATATGTCTATGATTTTTTCAACCTATTTTGTGATAAATATTTTTCTTTCGAATTTATATTCATATTTATAAATTTTATATTTATAAATTTTAATTCTTGTACAAAGTCCTATTGGTTGATATAGCATACTTTACTTAATCTTTTACACGTTATTGGACATTAAGGATATTTTTAGTTTCTTTGCAATTTTGTTACATCCATATACCTTTCCTTTCTTTTGGATTATTTAAAAAAATAAATTGTGAGGAGTAAGGTTAATGTATCAAACGGATATAAAAAATTTTGTAAGCCTTATATATTGCTTTCTCAAAGGGTTATATAAGTAGCATTTACCATGCCTCCCACCTGTAGGTATTATCAATATTTTGAAATGTTGTTAGTTTTTTTTTGTGCTACCACATTGATTTTTGTTTGTTTGTTTGTTTGTTTTTTTGAGGCAGAGTCTTGCTCTGTGGCCCAGGCTGGAGTACAGTGGTGCAATCTTGGCTCACTCTATCCTCCACCTCCTGGGCTCAAACGATATTCCTGCATCAGCCTCCCGAGTAGCAGGGATCACAGGTGTGCACCACCACACCAGGATAATTTTTTAATTTTTAGTAAAGACAGGGTTTTGCTGTGTTGGCCAAGCTGGTCTCAAACTCCTGGCCTTAGGTGATCTGCCTGTCTCAGCCTTCCAAAGTGCTGGGATTACAGGTGTGAGCCACCATGCGTGGCCTAATGTTTTGATATTGTGTTTTGATTATTAGTGAAGATTGTTATTTTTGTCATTATACTTACATGCCAATTATCATTCTTTGGATGAATGGATTGCTGATTTGTACACTTTTTTCTTTTGTGGTTCTCTTAATTTGTAAGAGCTCTTTACAAATATATCATTTTGCTAAAAATACATTCATAGTCACCTTTTAATATTTTTAACCAGTCACTTTCACATGTCTAACTCAATTTCCCACTATTACTAATGCTTTTAACTAGGTTTTAAAAATATACATTGAAACGTTTATTTTTCCTTGTTAGAAACTGTCCTATTTTAATAATGAGAGAATAGTTTTTATAAAAGAATTGATTGCAGTATCTAATATATAGAGAGGATTAATTTTGGGCTGGATAATTTGGGCAAATAACAACATTTGTAAAACTCAAATCGTTTTAGATTTGCCCTACCATTTCTTACATAAAACACATCTTCACAGCTAGCAGTTGTCCTGTTTTTATTAGCAGATTTCCTCTTTGTAAACCAATTCAGATTACTGACAATTCTAATCTTTATATATATATATATATATATATATATATATATATATAAAATACTTTAAGTTCTAGGGCACATGTGCACAATGTGCAGGTTTGTTACATATGTATACATGTGCCATGTTGGTGTGCTGCACCCATTAACTCATCATTTACATTAGGTATCTCTCCTAATGCTATCCCTCCCGCCTCCCCCTGCCCCACAACACGCCCCGGTGTGTGATGTTCTCCTTCTTGTGTTTCTTTGAGAGATGTTGGACTAAAGCATTTCATTGATCCTGACAGTTTGAAGACTAAAATTATAAATGATAAAAGTATAAGATTAGAATTGTCCTTGCAATTCTAATAAAAGTATAAGATTAGAATTGTCCTTGCAATTCTAATCTCATACTTTTATCATTTATAATTTTAGTCTTCAAACTGTCAGAATCAATGTAATCGTTTAGTCCAACATCTCTCAAAGAACAATTCACTTGTTATGCTTATTTCTATCTAAATAAAACAGAAAAAAAGCAGAAAATTGTATAGTCCTATGCAGGCCATCCTTAAGTTACACATTTGAGCTGGTAAAGTTGAGAAGGAGTCTTCTTTATTTGGGAATATTCTTATGAATGCATAAACAAGCAAGCACTCTTGGGTTTTGTTGTTGTTGTTGTTATTGTTGTTGTTGTTATCTTAACCCTACAAACAAACAGTAAAGGATGCTTTAAGAATTTGACACTTGTGCACATATTTCCCTACTGGTGTTTCAGAGCTTCTGGAAACATCAAATACAGTCGGAGGTTGTTCAAAACTATGTTTGCTTGCTACTGCAACTGGTACAGTGAACTAATTTTTCTGAAGTGATTGGCCCCTAACCTGAATTTCTCTTCAGCTGCCTCCATCAAATGGAGTTAGAGTCTTTTCCATTGCTGTGAGGTTAATAGCATTTTCAGATTCTAATCTAGTCTGTGGAAAATTGTCTTTTTAAAAAATTAATCAATAATACTCATTTATATATCAGTATGTCAAACAAGGCAAAGTCTACCACATCAGGCATTTCTGCCACTAACTGTACTATCAGTAGATATTCCTACATGACAAAAGTCAATAAACTCACCATGGTTGCAGCGTTGCCATTTGTTCATGCTTTTAATTCACTCATGTATTAAACTCAGCCTGGAAGACTCACTGGGCAAAGACACTAAATTCCCCTGAAGCAAATAATTTCAGGAAAAAGTCTTAAATACATTTTCATGTGTATATCCTGACTCTTTCTCTTCAGGGATACTGGACAAATGCTCTCTGAAGACAATTTATGTGTACTGCCACAAAATAATCAGTTAATGAATTAATTTCCAAAGTGACCTGGAGGTCACATCAAAGCAGATTTATTGAATAAGAAATCAGGAAGAGTTGTTTTAGGGATTTCATTAGATAATCATATAAAAACATATAGTTTCATGCCAGAAACATAATAAACAGTTGATATTAGCAATAATGAGCATTAGCAATTATTACTTACATTATATCAAATAACAATTATGGGTTGTAATTGGGACTCTGTATAGGGCAACATTAAGCATAACCATTTCCATCATTGATATTACCATGGTAAAACATATTGAGTGCTATATAATGGCAATATAAATGCAAACCAGGAATAGGTTTGTTTCTTTTTCCCAAGAGAACCAAACTGGCCAGAAATAGACTAAACTGTTAATAAAATTACTCATGGAAGAGATTGGGTATTAGACCGGTTATGGCATAGCACTTTTAGCTCAATTCAATTGACATAAAGCCTGTACTATGGGTCAGATGTTATACTACAGGTATTATTGTATCCCATAGGGGTATCAAATGTAACTTTTAGTTCCTGTCTTAAAGGAACTGTGTGGTAAAGTATGGGAGACACAAATGTAAATTAATTATATTACACTGTGGTAAATGCAGTAATACAACATGTAGGATACAAAAGAGGACAAAGTGATTACGTGATTACTAACAGGCAAGATTGGAGAAGGCTACCTGGAGGAATATTCGAGTTGGATTTCGAAAGATGTAAAAGTTAGGAAGCATGTTATGACAGAGAATAAAGTTGCACAAAAGCTTGGAGGCTGGAATAAACATAGTTCTTAAGGAAAATTTAACATGGCTGCAGTGGTAAATGTGAGAGGAAGATGAATGAAGAGAGATGAGGCCATATTTTGAAAAGGTTTATAACTACGGAATTTGGACATTGTTTCAAGGTCATGAAATAGAGCTAACTGATCATTCTTAAATATTATAAAGAATACTTTAATTCTAAAGTGTGAACAGGCGTAGTGGCAGGTGCCTGTAGTCCCTGCTACTCGGGGGGCTGAGGCAGGAGAATCACTTGAACCTGGAAGGCAGAGGTTGCAGTGACCCTAGATTGTGCCAGAGCAAGACTCCGTCTCAAAAAAAAAAAAAAAAAAAAAAAAAAGGATTGCAAGAGGCAGGAATAAAGGCAGGGATTTATAATTTCGGACTTCATTCACTGCTATAGAAACTTATAAATCCAAACATGATCAAAACTCTTACTTATCAATGGATCATTGATTAATGGTTTGAGGCAGTGGTAATATGTATATTTTGTATTTTCATCTTTGAAGATTGCCACTGAGGTCCCTTTTGGTAAGCTGGGCTCCTACTTTAGGTTTATTTTCTGATTCCAGGAGTTTATGTCAACATCAAGCTAAGAATAAAATATATTACATTGAGGGCAATTACACACACACACACATACACAATTGTGTGTTTTGTGTAATATAATGCATTTAGGAATTCATGAGTGAGGCAAATGGGTATGGAACAATTTGATGAGTCTGATTTCTGGTTTGTGACGCAGGATAACCTGAAGAGAAGAGCGGTTCTGAAGGATGTGGAGTTGAAGGGTGGAGAAGATTCAGGATGGACCACTTTTGCTTTGGAAGGTCACTGGGAACCTAGCTTTCTTTTAGTGCTGTCTGATGATCCCAAGCTCAGGACTGGACACAGGTTATACACAGTATGCTAGGGCTTCTGTGGATGAAGCCTAGGCTAGACCCTTGGTGCTGTTCAAACCTCCTTGTTATAGTCTGGTCTAGTTCCAGGGAGGGGCTGGAAACTGGCCCTATTTCTACAGGAGAAGGTTGGGTCTTCTTATTGGAATGATATTCTATGCCAGTTATTGTTTCTTTTTTTTTCAGTTATTGTTTCTACAGGTTGTATTGGTGGGTTTCTGAGTTAAATATTTTGTACTACTTGTGAGACTGTTGAGTATTTTATGTCCCCAATTACAGATATAGAACTTTATGTACTCAAGTGTATCAGACTTACATATATATAAGCACCTAAGGATAAAGGTGAATGGGTTCTAATGGACAAGTAGTTAATTTGGATCTAAAATTGAGAGACACTCATTTCAGAAAACTTTTAGGACTCAAATTTCAACTGTGTTAGTAAAAGAATTTTGAACTTCAATTAGAAAGTTAATAGGCTTTAATTACCTTTATTTCTCCTTTACTAGCCTTCTTGTTTATTGGATTTGGAAATTTTCTAACTTCTAAGGACTAAGCCAAGATTTTGCTTTCCTCAGGGAGCATTTCATGCTACATCCTCATAGTCCTTTTTTCCATCCTCTATCCATCCTTTATCTCTAATCCTGGCCTTCCCACATCATACTGTATTATAATTATATGTTTATATATGTTCTGTCAGACTGTGAGCTCCAGTGGAGCAAGCCCTGTCTTGTTCCACTCTGTCTTCTGGGCACCTAGCAGAATGTCTGCATAAGAAAGAAAAGAAAAGAAAAGAAAAAGATGGTGGATTTAATGAATGCAGCAAGTATTGCTGTCTTTGTTTACATATTAGATTCAGTGACTTCCATCTATACCTCAATTTCTAGAGCTATGACAGGCACATAGGTTTCTTTGTGTTTTCTTTTTTAAAACCGTTAAAAAATAGCATCAAAAAAGCAGCCCTAGTAAAAGCACTTACTTGCTTAGATCGTATGTTCATGTGAAACACACACATACATACACACACACACAAACACACACACTATTTTAAAAAGCATGAAACAAACTAGTTCAGCATGGTGGTCATTTTGATGGGAGAGAGAAGTATGGTCAATGAATGGGCCCTGGGTAGGACTCCCACTATATAGGTAATGTTTTATTTTGATCTGATGATACATAAACATATGCTCATTGCATTCTTTATTCATTTTTGCACATCCTATTTTATGCATATGAATAGAAGGTACTGTAATCTTGAATAGAATCTTCCTATCATAGGACATCTTGTATTAAATGTTTTAAATGAGAATTAGCAGATTTGGGGAACTATAGAGGCTTTTTGATTTGTTTTACCTATAGGAATTGCATTTTGGACATAGATTTTAATATTATGTTGAAATAAATCGTCTAATCAACATTTTCCCTAAATATTTTATAAATATGCAAAATTTATCAAAGTGCACTTGTATGTAGATCTTTTGACTATATATATAGTCTATATATATTTATATAATATATTTATATGTATATATATAAAAATTCATATATTATATGTATTTATATACTACATATATAGTTAAAAGATCTACATGCATAAATACGTGTATATCTATCGATATAAATATAATAAATATATTAATATATTTATTACATATTAATATATTTATATTCACCAAAGCTGAAGTGCAATAGAGTGATTATAACTAACTGCAGCCTCAAACTTGTGGACTCAAGTGATCCTCCTGCCTTAGCCTCTCGAGTAGCTGGGACCACAGGCATGTGTCACCATGCACAGCTATTTTTTATTTTTCATAGAGATAGGGGTCTCACTTCGTTGCTCAGGCTGGTCTTGAACTCCTGGCTTCAAGCAATACTCCCTCTTCAGCCTACCAAAGTGCTGGGATTACAGGTTGAGCCACTACACCCAGCCACTATTTTTATACATAGCTTTAAAAGTTTTGAAAAATTTTCCTGGGGGACTGATATTACTAAATGTCTATCTTTTCATGACTCCTCCATGCATAAAATATAATTAAGGAAATGGAAGGGCTAATTTAATCTGTAAATATTTTAGTAATGATAAGATATTAAAGAAAGCAGAAGGACAAAAGGAAGGAAAGCTGGGTCAGGGCGGGGGGATAAGGAAGACTTCAGGGAGAAAGCAAATGAATTGAGCTTTGAAGAATGAATAAAGGTTTGCCAAAAGGCTGTGGAGTGTGAGGTCAAAAGCATTCCAGACAAGAAAGAATTTCATGCAAAGTTCCAGAGATGTGGAAGGATGAATCATATGATTAGAGAACTGGGGTTAATTAGGAATTGCTGGATTTTAAATTGCAGGTGGAAGACACTATTCAGAGAAAGGTAGAGATCAGGAAACAAAGAACCTTATTTCCTTCTAAGGAATCTAGGCTTTATTTTTAAGTGATGGGAATTCTGAGGACTTTTGAGTGATAGGGCCAGGTTTCTGTGAAGTTAAGTTTAGATTTGTGGGATGAGATCATAGAAGGAAGGGAGTTACGAGATTATCAAATGTTTGGGGCAGAGATAATGAGGTCTTAGGCTCAGAGCAGAAGGTTGAGGAGAGAGAACTGAGAATAGAGGCTTAGAAGGGAGGAGGGAAATGGATGTGGGAGCAAGAGATGGGGAGGGAAAAAGACATAGAGGAGCAGAAGTGGGTTAAGGAAGTCAAGCGTCCTGAGAACTCATTATTAACTCATACACATATATAGGCAAATAATGTTTTGTTGCAGACATCTGTTGTACAAAATAGAAAATAGTAAATCTGAATCCCATTCATTGTATAGATACTGATTTTTAAATATATGTCACACAGGCAGAACACACAAAGACATACTGGTGAGTGGAGATAATTTTCAAAAGGAAACCTCTCGGTAAGGAAAATCACAGGTTGCTTGCTGTTTGATTCAGAATCAAAAGTGTTAATTGAAAATTGTTATTTATATTTCCCTAAAGTCTCATGACACTGTTTTGGTCTACTTATATTAAAATGCGGATAACACAAGGTATGATGAGGTAATTTTTTGCCACTTTCTAAACTTCTTGTTATTCACTCTAGTTGTTTAAGTGTTGAATTTCTTTGTCTTGTTAAAAAGTATCCTGTTGCTGAATGGTACAAGTACTAGATCTGTTCATTAGTAGCTAATTTTATTTATATTTAAATGAAGAAGTTATTGATGGAAGGAGCAATGTCATAAAGAAAATCGAAGTAAACATTTTATGTATAAAAATTAGATAAATGGTTCCTTTTGAGTGGGAGAAAGAGGGACCAGTCCAGAAAGGAAGAAGGGTACTTCCTTGGCCATAAATGCTTTTCTTATGTTTTTGGTGCCTTGTTACCTGAAAGTAGATTTGAGGTGTGTGAGATGAACAGCATTAGTGGAACCATTAGAGAGGTGTAGGCCACCTCTTTTGCTTTGAGATCTGTTTCTTAAACTGAGAGAATCAGAGGGATGACTAATCCAACTAGGGGGAAATTGATCTTAGATTAAAGAGTCCAGGGTGAAATATAGTAAATTCCATTTTGGGGTCTGTAGAGTTAGAGTAAACTGCTAATTGGACAGCTAATATGTAGTGAGGTAAGATATCAATCATGTATCATAGAATTCTAATTTCTTTTAAAAATTTAAAATGTGTTGATACTTGTTCACATAATAATTACATTACTTTTTGAAATAATTTTTAAGAAAGAAATTATCTCTGACTAAAATACTGATAATACATGCTTTTAAATCTGTGAGGAATTGGGTGCAAAGAACCAGTAGCCTAGAAAAGAGACTTCTAGGTTTGTTGAATTGAATGAATGCTTCTTGGATATCAACACATCGAGGTGCTCTGGCTGCTTACACTGCTTCACTGAGCACTACTCCCACCTAGTGGCAATCTACCTGTAGTGCATGGGTATTTTAAAGGAATGAAAACTGAAGTTCTCTGGAAGGGAACTATGTACTTTGACCTCCTGTCAATCATACTTCAACATTATTAAATTTATTGAAGGAAGAAGCCTTATAACATTCAATTCTGAATTTTCTATAAAAATGTAGTTGAAGATTTTGTTCACCATATTCATGATTCAATGTAGCTTATTTGAAAGAACAGTCTTTTAATAATTCCTAGAAATAAAAAAAAATTTACAAATAAAAAATAATTTACAAATAAGAAAAATATAAATTGCTAATATATGGACATATTTCAACCTCATTAAGTAACAAATAAATGAACATTTGGATACTATTTCTCCCTGTCAAAATAGCAGATTACAAAAAACAATAATATTGTGCTATTAGGAAGAAATGAAGGAAGTATCTTCAATAATTATTATTGGTGGGTGAGCAAATTGGAAAAATCATTTTATTTTAATTTTTAAACTTTTTACTTGTGAATAATTTCAAACTTAAAAAAAGTTACAAGAATATAATTAGTACAAAGAACACCTGCATGACTTTTACCTAGATCTATTATTAATATTCTAACCCATTTGCTTTATAATTACCTTGCAGACCATTTGAAGCTAAGATACAAAAATCGTGACCTCAACACTTCTGTATGTATTTCCTAAGAATAGGGATATTCTCTTACATATCCACAGTACAGTTATTGGCTTTGATGAATTTAACATTGATGCAATGATGTTTACTATCTAATCTACCATTCATTTAATAATTTTGTCAGTTGACTCAATAGTCTTTTATATTGATTTATTCCCCTTCAGTACAAGATCCAGTCTAAGATCAGCTGTTGCATTTAGTTGTCATGTCTCCTCATCCTCCTTTAATCTAGAACTGTTCTGCAGCCCTAGTTTGTCTTTTATGACTTTGACTCCTTTGAAGAGTATAGCTGCTTTCTTTTCCTTTAATACATGATTCTACATGTTGTGTTTGTCTAATGTTCCTCATTAGATTCTGATTAGACATTCTTTGTTGAAATGCTTTTTATGTGATGTTGTGGCTTTCTCAAAGTATCACTTCTGGAAGCACATGATGTCCATCTGCCCTTCCTTGACAATGTTCATTTCATTTACCTGGTCAAAAGTGGTCTGATTTCTTCATTGTGTAATTATTTTTTTTTTCCTGTGTAGAAACACTTTAAGAACATAAAAATATTCTACTCTTTATAAAATTATCCTGTAACCTAGTACTTATTGATCATTTTGTTAGTTGCTATCTTTACTGTGATGGTTGTAGAATGCTGATTTTCAACTCCAGTACCCCCGTTACATTTATCACCTGGCCCTAAGCATTCTATTGTAAGCAAATTGCCTCCCTTCTTTCTTATTTGTCTGTATAGACTCATTAATTCCAATTTTTTAAAATGACTTATAATTCATTACTGTACTCATTGTCCCAGATTTGGCCAGTAGAAACCCCTTCAAGATGACTCCTTCAAGGTAACAAAGAAAGAAAAATAAGAAAAATGCACATATGTGATCTTGCTTCCTTTTTTTTTTTTTTTTTTTTGAGACGGAGTTTCACTCTTGTCATCCAGGCTGGAGTGCACTGGCACAATCTCGGCTCACTGCAACCTCCACCTCCTGGGTTCAAGTGATTCTCCTGCCTCGGCCTCCTGAGTAGCTTGGATTACAGGTGCCTGCTACCATGCCCAGCTAATTTTTGTATTTTTTTAGTAGAGACAGAGTTTCATCGTGGTGGCCAGGCTGGTCTCAAACTCCTGACCTCAGGTGATTCACCTGCCTTGGACTCCCAAAGTGCTGGGATTACAGGTGTGAGCCACCGCGCCCGGTCTGCACCTTGTTTTTTAAATCTACCAAAATGTTGTGGAAGTTATTCCATATCAGTTCATAGTGATCTTCCTCATTCTTTTATATAGCAGCATACATATCACTCCAAGGATTGTCTCTAACAGCAGGATCTTTAAAATGTTTATACCCATTGATCAAGTAGCTTCAATTTTAGAAATATTTTTTAAAGGAAATTGTCAGAGATGCAGATAAACGTTTCTATACAAAGATGGTCAATAAAATACCATTTATAATGGTAAAAATTTATGAATGATCTGAAGAGCTTACATTAAAGTAATGATTTGTTTACTATGTCCATGTAATTAAACATTATGTAACCATTAAAAAGGTTCATGTTAAGCAAATCAAACAAATCTCAAAATTATATACTTGGAACTAAAGTAGGTAGAATGCACAGAAAAGAGATAGGAAGGAAATACACTGAAGTGATAAAAATGGCTGTTTCTGAGGGCAGGATTTCTGATTTTTTTTTAAAAAGTATGTTTCATATTTTTGTACTCTCTGATTTATCTTCAGTGTATATATATTCATATTATTTTCAGAAAAGTTGAAATCAGTAATCTAGTGTTATAAGAAGCTTTTCTCCCTTAGAAACTGGAATGCTTCTTCACTGTGAACTATAATAGTCTTTATTATATTGCATTTCTCTTTATGCTCTGGGTGCCAGGAGCCAGGTTTAAAGGTCAAGCACAACAACTTAGAAAGCAGACACTTGAGTTCTCTTTTTCTTAACTTTTTAATATCTGTTTTTTAACCTTATTATGACATCTTGTTGAAAACTATCTCAAATCAGTTTTTAAAAGAGGTGGGATATAAATAAATAGAATCTAAATGAAATTTCTACGTAACAATTGTCCAAAAACTGCTGAGGTAGACATTATGGATACATAATAGATTTAGTTTTAATATTTAATGTGTTTTATCATATACCATAGTAATAAAATAGTAGATTTCTCTGATGGTTAGTAGGTGGAATCCGAGAGAAATTTACCCATATTTCTATTTTCTGGAAGAATAAAAAAAAAGAAGGAAAAATTAAATCCACGATACTGAGTTGACACTGTAGAAAATCTACTCAAAAGCAGATTTAAGTTGGACCTTAAAAAGTTATATTTTTAGAATAGCAGATGTCTCCATTCAAGATAGAACCCACTTGGTACTTCTGTTCCCAGTCGTCCAACCCTACTAATGTTAAACATATGCTTGCCGACCCGCTCTACTCTTCTCTGCCTAGTAGTTAGGAATTGTCTAACCCAAATCTTCCATGTTCTCATTTAAGCCAATTCCTTGTGGCGTTGGCCTCTAAGGACATGTAGAACAATTGTTCTAATTTCCATGTGGTGTTCTTTCATAAAAATGAAGACAATTGTTAAATTCAGCTCCTCTTTCTCTGTCCCACTCTTTCAGAATAAATTTAAATGAGAGATAGTAGATCCTTTTACATAACTATAGGGAAATGAACACCGAATAAAAGTAGCAGGGATTTCTGGATTTTGAAAAATTAGAGTTTATTTTCACATATCCACAAATTTCAGACACAAAAGAATGTCACTTCTTATTCAAAGAATTAAGGAAATAAAATTTTCTGTTTTTTGGCAATCAATTATTTAAAAAGTCTTACAGTAGGACCTTCCCGCCACAAATCTGACTACCTTTATGCTTCAATTTGAGCACTTGTCCTCAGTGGAGACGGAAAGAAGAAGTTACATAACTGAATTAACCTGACAACTCTTACTAAGCTTCTTTTGATTTTTTTCTGTCTTTTAGGATAACAAATTTGGTCCTTTAAACTTGTTCTATAGATATTATTTTCTAACCAATTAACCATATCTGTAGCTTATCTATGAATTGTTTCCAGATTGTTCACATATAGTGATGTGTCACTTAATGTCAGTATATATTCTAAGAAATGTGTCCTTAGGCAATTCTGTCATTGTGTGGACATCACAGGGTATAGTTACACAAACCTAGATGGCATAGCCTACTACACACCTAGGCTATGTGGTCTGGCCTGTTACTACTAGGCTATAAACCTGTACAGCATGTTACTGTACTTAATACTGTATGTGATTGTAACACAATGGTAAGTATTTGTGTATCTAAACGTAGAAAAGGTACAGTAAAAATATGTATTATAATCTTATGGGACCACTGTCTCATATGCTGTCCATCATTTACCAAAATGTCGTTATTCTGTACATGGCTGTGCTTCCGTTGCCATGCATCTTAAACAAGACACAGTCTATAATCATCAAGCTATTATATTAAATAGATGAAAATATCTTCTCACATTTTATGCTGTTTGTGTTACTCAATTTGCTTCTGGACTTGCTTTTATGAAAATGCTACTTTATTACAGATTTCTGTTTTAAGTGCACCAATCAGCCTAAGATCACTAATAATCATCATTCAGACTAGTAACCATAATTCAGCATCAGGAGGGGAGAAACTATATTTGTTTTGCTCATGATTATATTTGCAGTACCTGACACACAGAAGACACTTAAATATTTGTAGCTGACCAACTGAATGGGTGAAATTTTCTGTAGCATTTCATAATTGGCAGCACAATTTTTAAACAGAATTTCATTTAATTTTCAAAGCCATTGGCAAGCTTGTTATTATAAGCTGTGGGAAATGGAATTCAAAATAATCTGTGAAAGGTTACTCTTAATCACAAAGTAGTGGAGCTGGGCCTGGTAGCTTGTGCCTGTAATTCTATCTGCTTGGGAGGCTGGAGTGGGAGGATCGCTTGAGCACAACAGTTCAAGGATGCAGTGAGCTATGACTCTGACACTGGAAAAAAAAAAAAGTAGTGGAACCAATTGTTTACCTACATCACTGTGCTGTGTAGAGGTAGTGTGCGCCTTGGAAGATGGTGTGGTCTCAACTTGCAGAACAGCTAAGTTACAATGAGTGTCAGTGTGAAACAGGCCAGGTCAGGCCAATGGGACTTCAGAATGTGGTATAGAAACATAAGCAAAATTATTTTCTTGCGTTATGTTGGTTTCTTGGATAAACTAGTGTTTTTGAGCCTATTTTTCTCATCTGCATAATGAGGGTAAGGGTGATACCTATTAACTATTTCACAGAGCATGTCTTATGAGCACAAAGATACAGAGAGTGTGTGAGTTTAAAAGTACTCTGTAGACTGTAAGGTACAATGCCTGTGCTGGGTGGTGGTGGCACTGGTGTTACTGCACCATGTAGTGTGTTCCTCTTTCTTGACCGGAAAAGGTTGGCTAACCCATAATTTAGATAAATGCTCCTCTCACTGACAAGAAGTAGTCAATATATGTGCACAACAAATATAATGTAAACTGTATTTCCAGTTTTAAAAATCTTTCTGTGTTTGGTCCCTCTATCTCACAGGCTGTCACTTTGGTTACCAAACAACCCCCAATCTCCACCCCCACCCCATCATCCCTATCCATTAAAATGAGAAGACTTGCATTGCTCTAGGTGAGGTACCCTGTGAGACCATGTATTTTTAAATATAAATACCATATTTATTAGATATTTGATAATGCTAGTGCATTCAATGTTGTTTGTTTCTAGGTATATCTTAAGGTATCAGTGATGATCTATATATTTCTTAACAGTTCAGGTCTTTTTTCTATATGAACAACTCAGAGTAGGTACAGCACTGTGGAAATTAATTCTGAGGTTCATTATCTGGTGACAAGAAGATTTGTGGAGTTTGGTGGAGGCTCTAATTATTCTTGGCAGGGAAATCCAACCTATTGAGTTTGGGGGCATCTTTATGAGAGCTACTTGGTATTGTAATATATGCTGATGGCTGCTGCTGTGCTTTATGTATTTTAGCTAAATTTTTTATGTTTGTATTTGTACCTTCAGGCAATTTAATCCTTAAATATGTAAATTGATAAATTTTAAAAAGACACAAAATAAGAAATGTAAAAAATAAAATGTAAATAAATGAACTTCCTCCTAAACAAAACCCAAATAAAGATAACAACAAACCAGAATTTTAAAAAATTGCCTTTTAGAGGTTAATGTGAAGAGTTATCTTTTCCTCTAACCCAGGTTGTTTATTTATTTATAATCTTAGGCGACTGTTCCTTTTAGAAGTGTGTACTCCCTGTTATCCCACAGTTACTAGTGTAGCAAGACACTACTCTTGAATGAATTATGTCTCTCAGTTGTGTTGGGGTAGAAAAGACATTTGATTTCATCAGATGCAGTCAATTCTCCAGGATGCCAAAGGGAGAGAGAGAAAAAGTATAGGAAGTACATTGTGAATAAGAATGTAGCTTTAGGTAGAATATAGTACATTTAAAAGCAATTTAGCTAAAAAAAAATAACTTTTAAAAGAAAATATGGTTGACCCTTGAACAAAGAAAGGGTTAGGGATGCTGATCGGCCATGCAGTAGATCCATGTATAACTTCTCACTCCCCCAAAACTTAAATACTAATAGGCTACTGTTGACAGGAAGCCTTACTGATAACATAAACAGCCGGTTAACACATATTTTGTATATTTTTATATTTGTATTCTTGCAATAAAATAAAATGTAAACAAATGAACTGCCTCCTAGACAAAACCCAAACAAAAATAACAAAAAAAGAGAATTTAAAAAAATGACCTTTTATAGGCTAAAGTGAAGAGTTACCTTTTCCTCTAACTGCAGTTGTTTACTAATGAAATAAAGTAAGTTAGAGAAAAGGAAATCTTATTAAGAAAATCATAAGAAGGGAAAATATATTTACTGTTTATTAAGTGGAAGTGCATCATCAGAAAAGTATCCTCGTCATCTTTATGTTGAGCAGACTGAGGAGAAGGAGGAAGGGGAGAGGTTGGTCTTGCTATCTCAGAGTGGCAGAGGTGAAAAAAGCAGAGAAGGTGAAAGAGGAGGCAGGAGAGGCAGGCACACTCTATGTAGCTTTATGGAAATACATTGTAATCTTTGTCTGACATTTTTCCTTTTAATTTCTCTAGAAATGTTTCCATGTAGTACCAATCCTTCTTCTACCATTGGCTTTAGTTTCAGTGATCCACAACATAGAAGGGTTCATGTTGTAAAATAAGTCAAAAATAGGCTTGAATAATTGGAACCCTTCTGCCAGATTGTCTAATGCCAATTTATTTTCTGGCACTGCTTCTTCTGTGTCCTCTTATTCATTATCCGGCACTGGTTTGGAAGCACTCATATTCATTAATTTGTCTTCTGTTAATTCCTCTGGTGGGGTAACTGTTAGCTCTTGAATTTCTCCAAAATCCACGTCATGAAACTCTTCACCCTGCACCCCTCACTTTTTTTTTTTTGGCCATATCCATAATCCCTCTCATGATTTTCTTGCTTGGTTCTGCCGTAAATCCTATGAAGTCACAAATGACATCTGGACACAGTTTTTTTCCAGCAGGAAATTATTGTTTCAGGCTTGATGACTTTCCTGGCTTCTTATGTAACAAAAATGCATCTTCAATGATGTAATCCTTCCAGACTTTCACAATGATCTCTCTATTGGGGTTCTCTTATTGGCAAGGTACTTGCTGACTTCAGGGACGAGACATTAATGGAACCAATCCAGAAAGAGTTTTCATTGTTCAGGCCTTCCTGTTGTACAACCAAAAGATGTCAGCTGATGTTTATCTTTTCCCTCAGGAGATAGCAGCTTTGTAGTTAAGGAAAGTCCTGATAAAAAACCCAACTGTATTTGCACAAAACAGCAGAGTTAGCTTGTCCCTTCCTGCCTTAAATCTTGGTCCTACTCCTCTTCTCTTACTTGCTAATAAATGCTCTTTGTGGCATTTTTTTCCTCCAAAATAGGCACTTTCATCTGTATTAAAAACCTGTTCAGACAGATATTCTTTCTCCTCACTGATTTTCTTAATGGCACCTGAGAACTCGTCTGCTGCTTTTTGGTTGGCAGGAGTTCCTGCTTCTGTTATCTTGACATTCTTTTTTTTTTTTTTTCAGGATTTTTTTTTTATTATACTTTAAGTTTTAGGGTACATGTGCACAACGTTCAGGTTTGTTACATATATACACATGTGCCATGTTGGTGTGCTGCACCCATTAACTCATCATTTAACATTAGGTATATCTCCTAATGCTATCCCTCCCCCCTCCCCCCACCCCACAACAGGCCCTGGTGTGTGATGTTCCCCTTCCTGTGTCCATGTGTTCTCATTGTTCAATTCCCACCTATGAGTGAGAACATGCAGTGTTTGGTTTTTTGTCCTTGTGATAGTTTGCTGAGAATGATGGTTTCCAGCTTCATCCATGTCCCTACAAAGGACATGAACTCATCATTTTTTATGGCTGCATAGTATTCCATGGTGTATATGTGCCACATTTTCTTAATCCAGTCTATCATTGTTGGACATTTGGGTTGGTTCCAAGTCTTTGCTATTGTGAATAGTGCCACAATAAACATACGTGTGCATGTGTCTTTCTAGCAGCATGATTTATAATCCTTTGGGTATATACCCAGTAATGGGATGGCTGGGTCAAATGGTATTTCTAGTTCTAGATCCCTGAGGAATCGCCACACTGACATTTCTTAAAGCCAAACCTTTTTCTAAAATTATCAAACCATCCTTTGCTGGCATTAAATTCTCCAGCTTTAGGCCCTTTATCTTCTTTTTGCTATAAATTCTCATATAATGAGTTCACTTTTTCTTGAATCACATTAGAAAGACATAAAAGGTATGCCTTTCTTATAGCAATCCTGCACCCCATAAAAGCTGCATTTTTGATATGAGATTAAAAAGTATTTTGCACAAAGTGCAGGGTTATTGCACCTGCTGGAGTAGATGCAGTGACAAATGTATGAATTTCCTTTTCTTTTTTTTACATGCTGGATTCATTTTTCTTGAAATGGCAGGCAACTGCAGCTGCAGACTTCAATCTGTGGTACTTGTCAAGCAATTTCACTTTTTCTTGTAATGTCATAACTTTCCCCTGCTTCTTGGGAAAACTTTCAGCATCACTTGTGGTACTTTGTATAGGTTCCATGGTATTACTCAAGGTTTACAGTATTGCAACAAACATGATGAAAAATACACAAAGACCATGAGAAATCACCTTTTACTGCTAAATTCATTTTATTGGAGAGAGGAGCAACTCACTAAGAGATGATCAGCATCACATGGCGTTTTAAGCTAATACTAGCAACACTTGAGCACATTGCAATAGCAACAGGGGTTGGCTATGAAATTATTACAGTAGTACAATATGTACTACAGTTAATTTTATGTAGTTATGATTTAATACTGCATTTTGTATTTTATTATATGTCTCTGGACTGCAGATGGCACCATGTATAGTCTGTAATGTTTGTGTGCATAAGTTTTGATAGTTTTAAAATGTTTATAATAGATTGGTATATACTTTAAGTGGTGAATGATAAAATGGACTGGTATCTACATATATTTTATACATTTATGACATTCCTAATTTTTTCTTAAATTTTTAAATATATATGGGCTACCTGGTTCATCTGTGAGCTTTTTCAAATTGTTGCAAATCTCCCAAAATTCTTTCAGTATATTTATTGAAAAACACCAGCATGTAAGTGGGCCTGTATTGTTCAAACCTGTGTTGTTCAAGGATTAACTGTAATATTATAACATCTTCAGCAAAAAGCTTTATTAAAAGTTTATTATTATTATTATTTTGAAACAGGGTCTCACTCTGCTGCCCAGGCTGGAGTGCAGTGATACGATCATGGCTCACTTCAGCCTTGACCTCCCGGGCCTCAGGTGGCCCTCCCACCTCAGGCCCCTGAGGTTGCAGGCCTACAGGCATGCAACAGCACGCATGGCTAATTTTTGTTTGGTTTTTTTTCTTTTTTTGGTTGAGACGAGGTTTCACCATGTTGGCCAGGCTGGAAAACTTCCAAACTTCCAAATATTTTGGATATTTCAGTTTAAGAAAAGGATACTGTTTTCCTCCATATTTTCTAAAGAGAGAACTTGTTTAAGCAAATTAGTGGTTGAAATAATGTTGTAAGGAGATATTTACTTAGAAGAACTTAAACAGATTTTTGGAAATATTTAGTTACAAAAAAACAACAAATGGCCTTGTATATGAGGTTAGCATTATTTAGACTAGTACACAGTAAGATAGTACTTTTCCAAGGTAACATGGAATATTTTCATATATAAGGGATATATCTGTTACATTAGGCAAATATTTTAAATATGTATTACATATTATATATCTATTACTCCATATGCATTCTAATAGAGAAGTCTAAAAAGTTAAATAAACCCTTAGTGATTCTACAAATAAAGGAATTAAATAATTTATTAAAGCTTACCAATACTGTCTACTATGGAAATAAGCAGCACAACCTCAACTTAAATGTGCAAACTCAGATACTGTATCTGGCTCTCTGCAATATCTTTCATGAGCACAATCTTTAATTGATGTTCAGTAAAGGGAGATATTGTTCCACTTTTGGCTCACAGCCCTTAAGAAATCATTCTGAAAAAGCGTTGTGCTGTGACCCAACACTTTTTATTGAACTGCCAGTTCATGTGTGAGAGGTCCTTCTGTTTGCCCTTCAATGTCCTGGGGTTTAAAGGATAGCAAAAGCCTGACTTAATCACCAGGCCTGCAGCATGGCCACAGTGCAGAAGGACCATCTTTCTCCACCACTCTAATGTTCACAGTTCCTTTTGAGATGCATTGGTTCCCAGAGGTGTTTTCTTCAGTATAAGCTGGCTTGGGTCTCGCTGAGCACTTATTGTCCTTTTCCTTTAGTATCTCTTCAACTCTGAAGAAAATACTTTGCTCAGCAGCTAATCTGCTTTCCCTCATTGCCTTGATATCATGCACAAAGAAAAAAAAAACTTCTTAAAATCCTTTTACAAAACTTTGTCCATGATAATAGAGTCTTTGACAACTCTTCACCACTGGGCAAGTGCAGGCTTTCTTTGGCACTTCACATTTTTCTGAGGGTCATGATTCCTGCAAATAGTCATACACGCAGGTTAACCATGCTTTCAACTTTCACTGAAGTTCTATCCATTGATTGGTGAATTAATTTTTCACTATTAGAACATTCACTTTTGGTGGATTTGCCAGTGCTCAAGTGATTGAGTTGTGGACTTCTACATTCTACACTTTAATTTATTCTATGCTTGTATTTTTAGACAATAATCACTTAAGAATTTTTATTTTCATTTTATTATATTTGCTAGCAGTTAACCTTTTCTGATAAACTTTTCTGATTTTATACAAAAACCAAAGCTAAGAAAAAAAAGAAAAGAAGAAATCAATCCCTCATGAGCATTACTGTGCTTGAAATTATAGACTGAAAGCAACAAAATAGGATGCTGAGTGTGATGGAGACCCAGGCTTACATGCTATTCAAATAGCTTGCTCTTGCCTGTCCAAGAGAGATCAGGTCCCTGCTTTTGTTAAATCGTGAATGACTCCACATTCTGAATCTGTAGGGTTGTTTTTAAATTGTTGAATTTAAAAATAATTTAAACATCATGAAACAATTTAAAAACATGAATTTAAAACATGAATTTAAAAACAATTTAAACATCAATTTAAAAACAATCGTGAAAGATAAACCTTGCTTTGCCCCAGTTCCAGATATTAAATGTTCTGCATAACAATGAAAATTGTGTTTAAAATGTTTTACAAATTTTATTCAATTATTGTTTTAAAGTAAAGTTTTTTAGTATGTGGTGAAATAAATACTTGTAGGTACATTTAGTTTGTTAAAAGAAAAACTTTAGAGAAAAAGTTAACAGGGTTTATTTGAGCAAAGGATAATTCGTGAATCAGGCAGCACTTAGAACCAGAAGTGGTTCAGTGAGCTCTGCCCAGTAGTGTCAGCAGTGATCTTTTATAGACTGAATACAAGCATAGAAAAAACAAAAAAAAACCTAGAAAAATCACTTGATTAGGTACAAGTAGGAATCTGCATTATTCGGGCATAGTGTGATAAGGCATTTGCCTTTTTTGGGCATGATGCAATAAGGCATTTGCTTTATTTGGGCAAGGTCTAATCAGTTGGTTGCCTGCTGTTAGCTGAATCTTGACTGTTTGCAATGGGCTGAATTGCAAACAGGGCTGTAACTATGTGTAACTATTTGTTACAAAAAATATACTCCTAAATTACATTGTGGTTTGTTTACCTACTAAGTTAGGTGGAGTTTGTTTGTAGGAACTCAAAGTAGGAGACAGCCTCAGGTTAATGTCCTCTTGCTTATGTAATTTAATGAGTTTATATGCAATGAAGCCTGGTTTTCCTTAAAGTTTGTGTTTTATAGAAGAATGGAGCTCCTAGAAAATAAGAAACCTATCTTTCTGTAATTAAGTGAGATGTATTTTTTCCACTTGCATTCTTCTCATAGAGACATGATTATAGAAAAATAATCAATCTGTGGTGATGATCTCTGAGCTGGATATTAACATATTTTAAAATGGATTTTTCAGATCTTTAATTGGCAGCTGATAGTATTTGGCTTTGTGATGATCTTTTGGATGGACATCATTTAATTCTTACCAATTTGTTTTATTTTCCAAATATTGTCTTATCAACATTGTTTGTACTAAGTCATTAATTTTTTAGTAGATACAGATTTTAACTTTGACTTCAGCCTTAAATGAAATTGTGTCTATACAGCGTTTTTTTTCCCCAAATGCTGATTTAAACTTTTTATTGAAGATATCACTAAAAAATTATCTTCTTATTTGGATTAATTGCTCAATACATTTTGTTAGGTGAGTTTCCAGTTACATTTTTAAAGGTTTTATGAAAGGCATTCTGTGATATGGAATATTATATGAAATGATCAAATGTAGTAGGGTTTATACTTAATTTTACAAAATTTAAATGCCTACCCATATTTAGTGATTAATTTAATGCATTAGTTTTAAGTACAACATGTATCATGAATAGTTTTTGTTGAATAGTGCCCAATACCCTTCCTTTTATTTGATTTTTAAATGGTGTATACTTTTTAAAAAGTAAAATACCCAATATAAATATAAATTTTGTGCAACATTTATATTGAGCTAGTTCATTACAGTCCAATAAATCCTCAAATAGGAAAAGAGTAACTCATTTAAAAATGACTGCTGCTTTACCTGTTTTTTATGTTTAAAGGTAAAAAAGCTAAGCCTAAATTCCATCTATAAAAGTGCCTTTTTGATGTGTTTTATACACTTCTCTGTATCTCAGATCCTTTTAATGTTTTCAGAAAATGTACTGAATGACCAGATATTGGAATTTGAGTTACCTGGAATTCTCTTGTTGACAGTTTATAAACATAACTTGCATTTTTGCTTAAAGTCACATGATATATTTGTTTTACTTCCTAAGATCTAGTGTATAGAAAGGCACAGCAACTTAATTTCAGTAGTGATTATTTAGAGCTATAGCATCTGAATATAAATAAGAAAAAAATGTGGTTATTCTGCTGAACTTATAACATCACTATTCATCTGTAAATGAGAAGGTTGGGAGATTTTGTTTCCTCCATTGACTTAACATTGTCTGTTCATTATCTTCTTTATTTAATATTTGTTTGTGTACTTTTGAGGAACAGAATTCCAGAGGCCAAATAAAATAAAAGCTTATCTATTAGTCAGGATTTTCCAGAGAAACAGAACCAATAAAGAACAAACTAGAGGCATCATGCTACCTGACTTCAAACCATACTACACGGCTACAGTAACCAAAACGGCATGGTACTGGTACCAAAACAGATATATAGATCAATGGAACAGAACAGAGACCTCAGAAATAACACCACATATCTACAACAATCTGATCTTTGACACATCTGATAAAAACAAGCAATGGGGAAAGGATTCCCTATTTAATAAATGGTACTGGGAAAACTGGCTAGCCATATGCAGAAAACTGAAACTGGACCCCTTCCTTACACCTTATGCAAAAATTAACTCAAGATGGATTGAAGACTTAAATATAAAACCCCAAACCATGAAAATCCTAGAAGAAAACCTAGGCAATACCATTCAGGACATAGGCATGGGCAAAGACTTTATCACTAAAACACCAAAAGCAATTGCAACCAAAGCAAACATTGACAAATGGAATCTAATTAAACTAAAGAGCTTCTGCACAGCAAAAGAAACTGTCATCAGAGTGAACAGGCAACCTACAGAATGGGAGAAAATTTTGACAATCTATCCATCTGACAAAGGGCTAATATCCAGAATCTACAAAGAACTTAAACAAATTTACAAGAAAAAAACAAACCCCATCAAAAAATGGGTGAAGGATATGAACAGACACTTCTCAAAAGAAAACATTTTCGTGGCCAACAAACATATGAAAAAACCTCATCATCACTGTTGATTAGAAAAATGCAAATCAAAACCACAATGAGATACCATCTCATGCCAGTTAGAATGGTGATTATTAAAAAGTTAAGAAACAGCAGATGCTGGTGAGGCTGTGGAGAAATAGGAACTCTTTTACACTGTTGGTGGGAGTGTAAATTCATTCAACCACTGTGGAAAACAGTGTGGTGATTCCTCAAGGATCTGGAACCAGAAATACCATTTGACCCGGCAATCCCATTACAGGTTATATACCCAAAGGATTATAAATCATTCTACTATAAAGACACATGCACATGTATGTTTATTGCAGCACTGTTTACAATAGCAAAGACTTGGAACCAACTGAAATGCCCACCAATGATAGACTGGATAAAGAAAATGTGGCCATGATTCTGAGCAAACTATCGCAAGGACAGAAAACCAAACACCGCATGTTCTCACTCATAGGTAGGAGTTGAACAATGAGAACACTTGGACACAGGGTGGGGAACATCACACACTGGGGCCTGTCATGGGGTGGGGGGAGGGGGAGGGATAGCATTAGGAGATATACCTAATGTAAATGATGAGTTGATGGGTGCAGCACACCAACATGGCACATGTATACATATGTAACAAACCTGCATGTTGTGCATATGCATGTACCCTAGAACTTAAAGTATAATTAAAAAAAAAAAAGAAAATGTGGCACATATACACCGTGGAATACTATGCAGCCATAAAAAGGATGAGTTCATGTTCTTTGCAGGGACATGGATGAAGCTGGAAGCCATCATTCTCAGCAAACTGACACAGGAACAGGAAACCAAACACCACAGTGAGTTGAACAGTGAGAACACATGGAGACAGGGAGGGGAACATCACACACCGGGGGCTGTTGCAGGGTGGAGTGCAACAGGAGGGAGAGCATTAGGAAAAATACCTAATGCATGCGGGGCTTAAAACCTAGATGACAGGTTGACAGGTGCAGCAAACCACCATGGCACATGTATAACTATGTAACAAGCCTGTGCGGTCTGCACATGTATCCCAGAACTTAAAGTAAAATTTAAAAAATTGAAAAAAAAGAGATTAAATATATACATATGTATATATTTATGTATTATGTATATTATATGGAGATATTTACTTAATATAATATATAACACATATATACATAACATAATTTATACATATATACTATATACATATATAGACATATACATATGTTAACTATGTGATATATTACATATATGATGTATATACATATATAGTGTATATATACAATATACATGCATATACATATATACAATATAATATGATGTATTATATAAAAATATATAGGCACTATATATGTATATTGTATATAGTGCATATATACATATATTTTTATTGTATATAGTGCGTATATATACAATATACATATATGATGTAAATATATAAAATATATGCCTATATACACTAAATGTGTATATTGTATACATACACACATATGATGTATATATAAAATACATGTATATATACACTATATATGTTTATTGTATAGTATATCTATGTATAGGTACATGTATACTATACATAAACATATATTACATGATATAGTAATATATTGATGTATATGTATATATCATATATTTAATATATCAGTATATTACTATATCAATATATACACATACTGTATATATACATATATACACATACATATATGTATACAATGTATACATACATATATAGGTATACATACATATGTTATGTATGTATATATAAACACAGGCATTCCTGAGAGATATTGTGGATTTGATTTCAGAGCATCACAATAAAGCAAATATCACAATAAAGTGAGTTACACAATTTTTTTAGTTTCCCAGTGCATATAAAAGTTATGTTTACATTATGTTGTAGTCTATTAAATATGCAATAGCATTATATCTAAAAAAAAGTATCTACCTTAAGTAACAATACTTTATTGCTAAAAAATGCTAGTGATCTTCTGCGCCTTCAGTGAGGTGTAACCATTTTGCTGGTGGAGATTCTTGTCTGTATGTTGATGGCTGCTGACTGATTAGGATGGTAGTTGCTGAACATTGAGGTGGCTGTGACAGTTTCCTAAAAGAAGAAAATAATGAAGTATGCTGCATTGATTAATTCTTCCTTTCATGAAAGATTTGTGTGTAGAAATCTCTGATGGCATTTTACCTACAGTAGACCTTTTTTCAAAATTGGAGTCAATCTTCTCAAAGCCTACTGTTGCTTTATCAGCTAAGCTTATGAAATGTCCTAAATTCTTTGTTGTCCTTTCAACAATGTTCACAGCATCTTCACAGGATTACATTTTATCTCTAAGAAACTACTACTTTCTTTGCTCATCCATAAGAAGCAAATCCTAATCCATTCAAGTTTGATTGTGAGATTGCAACAATTCAGTCACATCATTGGGCTTCACTCGTAATTCTGGTTTTCCTGTTCTTTGTATCACATCTGCAGTTACATCTTCCACTAAAGTCTTCAATCCTTAAAGTCATCCATGAGGGTTGGAATCAGCTTCTTCCAAAATCTTGTTAATGTTGACATATTGATCTCATTCTATGAATCACGAATGGTTTTTTTAAATGACATGAAGAATGGTGAATCCTTTCCAGAATGTTTTAAATTTACTTTACCCAGTTGCATCCTAGGAATCATGATCTGTAGCAGCCATTGCCTTACAAAAGTGTATTTCTTAACTAATAAGAATTGAAAGTTGAAATAACTCCTTGATCCATGGGTTTCAAGATAGTTGCTGTGTTAGCAGGCATGGAATCAACATGAATCTTCCTGTATATACCCATCAGAGCTCTTGGGTGATTAGGTGCATTGTTAATAAACAATAATATTTTGAAAGGAATCTTCTGAACAGTGTATCTCAATACTGGGCTCAAAATATCCAGTAAACTATGCTGTAAACTAACATGCTATCATGAGGATTTTTGTTCTTCCATTTACAGAGCAAAAGCAGAGTACACTTAACATAATTCTTAAGGGGCCTAGGATTTGTGTCATGATAAATAAGCATTAGCTTCAACTTCTAGTCACCAGCTGCATTAACCCTTAACAAAAGAGTCAGGCTGTCCTTCAAAGCTTTGAAGCTAGGTATTGACTTCTCTGCAGCTATGAAAGTCCTAGGTGACATCTTCTTTCAATAGAAGGCTGTTGTTTTCTATGTGGAAAATGTGTTGTTTAGCGTGGCCACCTTGGTCTATGACCTTAGCTAGCTAGATCTTCTCAACAACTTGCTGCAGCTTCTACATCAAGCACTTGGTGCTTCACCTTGCTGTTTTTTGTTATGGAGATGGCTTCTTTTCTTAAACCACGTAAGCCAACCTTTGCTAACTTCCAGCTTTCCTTCTGCAACTTCCTCACCTCTCTCAGCCTTAATGTAACTGAAGGGAGTTAGGATTAACTCTGGATTAGGGTTTGGATTAACTCTTTTTCAGTTTGCCTTAAGAATACTCACCAGTGGCACTTGTGGCTGCAGCATTTACCCCAAAATAACTTTGCCAAGAAATATCTCACTTTTATTATTATTTTTGCATCACTCTAGTACATCAACTTTGGAAACAAAAGACATCATTCTACTTATAACATTCTGTTTTTAGTAGTGGTATTTCCATTGACAATATGTAGTAATTCTCGATCACTGAAAATATCAAATCCTAGAAAACGCAGCATTTCTATGCGTAATGTTAACATCTTTCTTGAACAGTTATTGGCCGGATTCATTTGATGAATTCAATTTTTCTGAAATAGATGATTCTGATGTTAGTTCTGTTTAGAAATAACTCCAAGAACAGTTTTTATATTTTATTTTCACACTAAAAATCAGTCAGATTTGCTTCAGCCTCAAAGAGTGTGTTTATGTAAATTTAAATGAGTGCTGGCAGAAAGCTGCACCTTTTTTTTTTTTTTTCTTTCTAAATGGGAAAATTTAAGCAAATGTTGTGGCTGGTTTGACCTTCTATTCAGACTGCTAAAACTTTCTTCAAATCAGCAGTAAGGCTGTTTAACCTTCTTATCTTTCAAGTGTCCACTGTAGTAGCACTTTTAATTTCCTTTAAGAACCTTTCCTTTGCATTCACAGCTTGGTTAACTGTTTGGGACAAAACTGTTTGGTATAGCTCAGCTTTCAACATGCCCTCCTCACTAAGCTTAATCATTTCTAGCTTTTGATTTTAAAGTGAGAGGTTCGTGCCTCTTCCTTTTACTTGAATACTGAGAGGCCACTGTAGGGTTATTAATTGACCCAATTTTAATATTGTTGTATCTCAGAGAATAGGGGGACTCAAGGAGAGGATGAGAAATGGGGGAATGAGTAGAGCTGTCAGAACACACAACTGATCAATTAAGTTTGCTGTCTTACATGGGTGCACTTCATGGCATCCCAAAACAATTACAATCGCAACATCAAAGATCACTGATCACAGATCACCATAGCAGATATAATAATAATGAAAACGTTTAAAATATTTCAAATATTACCAAAATGTGACACAGAGACATGAAGTGAGCACATGCTGTAGACTTGCTCAATGCAGTGTTGTCACAAATCTTCAATTTGTAGAAATCCCATCTGTGAAGAGCAATAAAATGAAGTGCAATAAAACAAGGTGTGCCTGTATATAAAAATTAGAAATTGGCTTATGTGATTACAGAGGTTGAGAAGTCCCACGATCTGCAATCTGCAAGCTAGAGAACCAGGAAAGCTGGTGGTATAATTCAGTTGAAGTGAAAGCCTGAGAGCCAGGGGCACTGATGTCTGAGGGCAGAAGAAGATGGGTGTCCAAGCTGAAACAGAGTGAATTTGTCTTTTCTTTGCCTTTTTGTTCCACTGGGCCCTCCCTCAGTAGATTGGATGGTGCCCACTCACACTGGTGCGGGTGATCATTTTTACTCAGTCAACCAATTAAAATTCTAATCTCATGTAGAAACACCCTCACAAACACACCCAGAAGCAATGTTTAACAGCTATCTGGGCATCCATTTGCCCAAACTGTTCATTTGTGACAAATTAGCCATCACAAGTCTGCCCCTTGTCAACTTGGCACACATATACATCTCCTTAAATCAAATTTAATCTTCAAATAAAGATAATAACAAGGTCATACTTCTACCTAATGTGATACAAGTATCCTGTGTACAAACAAAAACATACTAATCCTTTCTTTAGATGAGGAGGTAAGTCCTTTAGTGATGTTTACTCTTCTTTTGATATCCCTTTACTTAAATATTATCATGTAAAATTAACAATAGAGTCATTCCTCAGTATCCATGGGGGATTTGTTCCAGGAGCTCCTATGAATAACAAATCTGCAGGTGTCAAGTCCCTGATTGAAAATGGTGTAATATTTGCTTATAACCTATCCATGTCCTCTCATTTAATTTAAATAATCTCTAGATTACTTATAATACTTAACACACACAATGTAAATGCTATGTGAATAGTTGTTACACTGAATTGTTTAGGAAATAATCACAAGAAAAAAATCTGTGTATGTTCAGTACAGGTGCTTTTTTTCTCCAAAATATTTTCTATTTGTTGTTGGTTGACCCCGTGGATGGTAACGTGTGGATACAAAGGACTGGCTGTGCTTAAATACTGATATGCATCTTATGTTAATACATACTGACTTAACATAAGTTATGTAACATCTTATGTTAATGATAAGGAAATAGAAAAGAAAACGCCGGGCGCGGTGGCTCACGCCTGTAATCCCAGCACTTTGGGAGGCCGAGGCGGGCGGATCACGAGGTCAGGAGATCGAGACCATCCTGGCTAACACGGTGAAACCCCGTCTCTACTAAAAATACAAAAAAAATTAGCCGGGCGTGGTAGCGGGCGCCTGTAGTCCCAGCTACTCGGGAGGCTGAGCCAGGAGAATGGCGTGAACCCGGGAGGCGGAGCTTGCAGTGAGCCGAGATCGCGCCACTGCACTCCAGCCTGGGCGACAGAGCGAGACTCCGTCTCAAAAAAAACAAAACAAAACAAAACAAAACAAACAAACAAAAAAGAAAACAAAGATAGTTTGTTAATACAGGTATATTTACATGCAAACATATTCATAAAAATTAAGGAGGAAATACACATAACGATTAAATCCTCATTTTTTTTATTTTGGAAGAGTTCTTATACATATGTTGCTTTTATTTATTATTACCTTTAATGGCAAAAACCGCGATTACTTTTGCACCAACCTAATATTTAAAAAAAAACTCTTTTGGCCGGGCGCGGTGGCTCATGCCTGTAATCCCAGCACTTTGGGAGGCCGAGGCTGGCAGATCACCTGAGGTCAGGAGTTTCAGACCAGCCTGACCAACATGGAGAAACCCCGTCTCTACCAGAAATACAATATTAGCCAGGCGTGGTGGCACATGCCTGTAATCCCAGCTACTTGGGAGGCTGAGGCAGGAGAATTGCTGGAATCTGGGAGGTGAAGGTAGCAGTGAGCCGAGATCGCACCATTGCACTCCAGCCTGGGCAACAAGAGCGAAACTCTGTCTCTAAATAAATAAATAAATCAAATAAGATAAAATAACTCTTTCTGTTTTAAAATATTATCATTTGGCAAACTGAAAATGATCCCATAAGTGGCCACCCTGAGAGATCTTTTTGTTATAGCATCTACTACAAGTGAATGCTCATCAAACTAGTAATGTGAAAAATTGGTTTTACCCAAAGAAGAATCTGAATTTTTGTACAGGAGCTATCATTTTTTAATTTTTAATTTAATTTTTGTGAGTACATAGTAGGTGTATGTATTGATGGGGTATATGAGATATTTTGATACAAGCACGCAATGTGTAATAATCACATCATGAAGAATAGGGTATCCATCCCCTCAAACATTTATCCTCTGTTACAAACAATCCAATTATACTCTTTTAGTTATTTTAAAATGTATAATTATTATTGACTGTAGTCATCCTGTTGTGGTATCAAATAGTAGGCCTTATTCATTCTTCTAATTTTTTGTACCCATTAACCATCCCCACCACCCCTCCAGCCCTAACTATCTTTCAACCGTTCTTCCAGTCTCTATGTCCATGAGTTCAATTGTTTTGATATTTAGATCCCACAAATAAGTGAGAACATGAGATGTTTGTCTTTCTGTTCCTGGCTTATTTTACTTAATATAATTATCTCTAGTTCTACCCATGTTACTGTAAATGACAGGATCTCATTCTTTTTTATGGCTGAATAGTATTCCATTGTGTATATGTTCCACATTTTCTGTATCCTTTCATCCATTGGTGAACACTTAGGTTGCTTCCAAATTTTAGCTATAGTAAACAATGCTGCAATAAACATAGGAATATGTTTTTCATGTAAGTAAGTCTTTGATTTACTGATTTCCTTTCTTTTGTATATATGCTCAGCAGTGGGATTTCTGGGTCATATGATAGCCCTATTTTTAGTTTTTTGAGGAACCTCCAAACTATTCTCCATAGTGGTTGTACTAATTTACATTTCCACCAATAGTGTACAAGAGTTCCCTTTTCTCCACATCCTCACCAGCGTTTGTTATTGCCTGTCTTTTGGATAAAAGCCATTTTAACTGGAATGAGATGATATCTCTTTGTAGTTTTTATTTGCATTTCTCTGATGATCGATGATGTTAAGCACCTTTTCATATGCCTGCTTGCCATTTGTATGTCTTCTTTTGAGAAATGTCTACTCAAATATTTTGCCTATTTTTCACTTGGATTATTGATTTTTTTCCTGTAGAGTTGTTTGAGATACTTATGCATTTTAGTTATTAATCCCTTGTCAGATGGGTAGTTTGCAAATATGTTTTCCCATTCTGTGGGTTGTCTCTGCTTTGTTGATTGTATCCTTTGCTGTGCAGAAGATTTTTAACTTGATGTGATCCCACTTGTCCTTTTTGCTTTGGTTGCCATACTTGTGGGGTATTACTCGAGAAGTCATTGGCCAGACCAATGACCTGAAGAGTTTACCAGTGTTTTTTTGTAGTAGTTTCATAGTTGGAGGTCTTAGATTTAAGTCTTTAATCCATTTTTGTTTGATTTTTATATATGGCAAGACGTAGGGGTCTAGTTTCATTCTTCTGCATTTGGATAAGCAATTTACCCAGAAGGATTTATTGAATAGATTGTCTTTTCTCCAATGTATGTTCTCTGGGGAAAAAGACTTTGTAAAAATGAGTTCACTGTAGGTGTGTGGGTTTGTTTCTGGGTTTCCTATTCTGCTCCATTGGTCTATGTGTCTCTTTTTATGCCAATACCATGCGATTTTGGTTACTGTAACTCTGTAGTGTAATTTGAAGTCAGATACTATGATCCCTCCAGTTTTGTTCTTTTTGCTCAGGATAGCTTTGGCTATTCTGAGTTTTTTGTTGTTCCATAAAAATTTTAGGATTGTTTTTTCTATTTCTGTGAAGAATGTCACTGGTATTTTGATAGGGATTGCACTGAATCTGTAGTTTGCTTTGGTTAATATGGACATTTTAATAATACTGATTCTTCCTATTCTGGAACATGGAATGTCTTCCATATTTTTTGTGTCCTCTTCAATTTTACTCATTAGTATTTTATAGTTTTCATTATAGACATCTTTTACTTTGGTTAATTCATACTTATTTAATTTTATTTGTGGCTATTGTAAACGGAATTACTTTTTTGATTTCTTTCCGAGATTGTTCACTGTTAGCATATAGAAATGCTACTGGTTTTTGTAGGTTGATTTTGTATCCTGCAACTTGACTGAATTTGTTTATCTATTCTAATAGTTTTTTGGGGGAGTTTTTAGGTTTTTCTAAATATAAGATCATATCATCTGCAAACAAGGATAATTTCATTTATTTCTTTCCAGTTTGGATACCCTTTAGGTCTTTGTCTGATTGCTCTAGGTAGGCTATAGCCTGTGTTTTCTCAAAGCCCTGGGGCTCCACAATCAGAAGGTGGCAAGCTGGACAGGTCGGTGTCTTTTCCTTCAGGATAGCAAGCTCCCTCAGGTTCTGTGTTAATCTGGAGGTGCTATCTGATCTGGGAGCCAGGGACTACAGTCAAAAACCTTAGAAGTCTCTCTGATGAAGTCTCTCTGGTGTTCTTTCATGCTGTGGCTGAGCTGGCACTCAAACTACAAGACACAGTTCTTCCCACTCTTCCCTCCCCTTTCCAAAGGCAGAGGAGCCTCACCCCGTGGTCACTGCCATCAGTACTACGTTAAATAACAGTGGTGAAAGTGGGCATCCTTGTCGTGTTCCAGATCTTAGAGGAAAGGCTTTCAGTTTCTCCCCATTCAGTATGATAGTAGCTGTGGGTCTGCTGTATATGGCTTTTATTATGTTGAGGTGTGTTCCTTACATACTCAGTTATTTGAGGGTTTTTATGACGTGAGATTGAACTTTATCAAATGGTTTTTCAGCATCATTTGAAATTATCATGTGGTTTCTGTCTTTCATTCTGTTGATATGATGTATCACATTGATTGATTTGTATATGTTGAACCATTCTTGCATGCCAGGGATAAATTCTATTTGGCCATGATGAATGATCTTTTTAAGGTATTCTTGAATTTGGTTTGCTAGTATTTTGTTGAGGATTTTTGCATGGATATTCATCAGAGATGTGGACCTGTAGTTTTCTTTTTTTGATGTGTCTTTTTCTGGTTTTGGTATCAGGGTGATACTGGCCTTATAAAATGAGTTTGGGGGTATTCCCTCCTCCTCTATTTTTCAGAATAGTTTGAGTAAGATAGGTATTAGTTCTTTAAATGTTTGGTAGAATTCAGCAGTGAAGTCATTGGGTCCCGGCATTTTCTTTGCTGCAAGACTTTTTATTATGGCTTTGGTCTTGTTTCTTGTTATTGGTCTGTTCACGTTTTAGATTTCTTCATGGATCTACCTTGGTACATTGTTTGTATTTAGGAATTTGTTCATTTTTTCTAGATTTTAAATTTTATTTGCACATAGTTGCTAATAATAGCCACTAATGATCCTTCGAGTTTCTGCAGTGTCAGTTGTGATGTTTCCTTTTTCATCTCTGATTTTATTTATTTAGATCTTCTCTCTTTTATTCTTAGTCTGTCTAAAGGTTTATCAATTTTGTTTAACTTTTCCAAAAACCAACTTTTTGTTACATTGATCTTTTGTATTGTTGTGTTCATTTCAATTTCATTTATTTATGCTCTGATCTTTATTATTATTTTTCTTCTGCTAATTTTGGGTTTGTTTTACTCTTGCTTTTCTAATTCTTTAACATGCATTGTTAGGTTGTTTATTTGAAGTTTTTCTCCTTTTTTTTTAACAGGCAGTTATAGCTGTAAACTTCCCTGTTAGTACTGCTTTTGCTGTATCCCCTAGGTTTTGGTATTTTATGTTTTTATTATTATTTGTTCCAATTTTTTTCTCAATTTCCTTCTTAATTTCTTCCTTGACCCACTGGTCATTCAGGAGCATATTGTTTAATTTGCTGGTATTGTTTACAAAATCCTTAAGTGATTTCTAGTTTTATTCCACTGTGATTAAAGAAGATACTTGCTATTATTTTGATTTTTTTAGTATTTTAAGACTTGTTTTGTGACCTAACATATGGCCTACCTTTGAGAATGATCCACATGCTGAGGAAAATGATGTGTATGTTGCAGCCCTTGGGTGAAATGTTCTGTAAATATCTATTAGGTCCATTTGGTGTATACTGCAGAATAAGTCCAATGTTTCCTTGTGGATTTTCTGTCTGGAAGATCTGTCCAATGCTGAAAGTGTGGTGTTGAAGTCTCTAGCTATTGTTGTATTGGAGTCTATCTCTTCTTTTAGTGCTAATAATATTTGCTTTATATGTCTGGGTGCTCCACTGTTGGGTGTATATATTTTTAAAATTGTTATATCCTCTTGCTAATTGACCCCTTTATTATTATATCATGACCCTCTTTGTCTCTTATAGTTTTTGTCTTGAAATCGCTTTTGTTTGATATAAGTATAGCTATTCCTGCTCTTTTTTGGTTTCCATTGTCATGGAATATCTTTTCTCCTCTCTTTATTTTCAGTCTATGTGTTTCTTTACAGGTGAAGTATGTTTCTTGTAGGAAACGGATCATTGGTCTTTTTTTTTAAATCCATTCAGCCACTCTATGTCTTTTTGACTGGAGGATTTAGTCTATTTACATTCATTATTATTATTGAAAAGTAAGGACTTACTCTTGCCATTTTGTTATTTGTTTTCTGATTGTATTGTAGTCTTTTCTTTCTTCTTTCCTTCCTGTCTTGCTTTTAGTGAAGGTGATTTTCTCTGGTGATATGATTTAGTTTTTTGCTTTCTTATGTATTTGTTGTATTTTTTTTTTGGTTTGAGGTTACCATGAGTCTTGCAAACACTATTTTGTAACTCATTATTTTAAGCTGATAATAACTTGACACTGTTTGTATAAACAAACAACAGGGGAGCGAAAAAAAAAAAACTCATGAAGACTCTACACCTTAACTTTGTTTTTCCGTTTTTTAACTTTATGTTGTTTCTATTTATGTCTTATTCTACTGTCTATGTCTTGAAAAGTTGTTGTAGTTATTATTTTTAATTGGTTTATCATTTAGTTTCTCTACTTAAGATAAGAGTAGTTTATATACCATAGTTACAATATTATAATAGTTTGCATTCTTTCTCTGTACTTACTATTACCAGTGAGTTTTATACAGATGATTCTTTATTGCTCATTAACCTCCTTTTCTTTCTGATTGAAGTACTCTCTTTAGCATTTCTTGTAGGATGGGTCTGATGTCGATAAAATTCCTCAGCTTTTATTTGTCTGGAAAAGCCTTTATTTCTCCTTCATTACTGAAGAATATTTTTGCTGTATATACTATTCTAGGGTAAAAGCCTTTTTCTTCCAGCACTTTTAATATATCATGCCACTCTCTTGGCCTGTAAGGTTTTCATTGAAAAGTCTGCTGCCAGCTGTAGTGGAGCTCCATTGTATGTCATTTGTTTATTTTCTTTTGATGCTTTTTAGGATCTTTTCTTTATTCTTGACCTTTGGGAGTTTGATTATTAAATGCCTTGTGGTAGTCTTTGTTAGGTTAAATCTGTTTAGTGTTCTATAACCTTCTTATTCTTGGATATTGTTTCTTTGGGTTTGTGAAGTTCTCTATTATTATCCCGTTGAATAATCTTTATACCCTATCTCTTTCTCTACCTCCTCGTTAAGGCCAATATCTCTTAGATTTTCCCTTTTGAGGCTATTTTCTAGATCCTATAGGTGTGCTTCATTGTTTTTTATTTTTTTCGGTTGTCTTTTCTGTGTATTTTCAAATAGCTGGTCTTCAGGCTCACTAATTCTTTTTTCTGCTCCATCAATTCTGCTATTAAAAAACTCTGATGCATTCTTTAGTGTGGCAATTGCATTTTTCAGCTCCAGAATTTCTGCTTGATTCTTTTTAATTATTTCAATCTCTTTGTTAAATTTATCTGATAGAATTCTGAATTCCTTCTCTGTGTTATCTTTGAATTTCCCCAACACAGCTATTTTGAATTCTCTGTCTGAAAGGTCGCATATCTCTGTTTCTCCAGGGTTGGCCCCTGGTGCCTTATTTAGTTCATTTAGTGAGGTCATGTTTTCCTGGACGATATTGATGCTTGTAGATGTTCATTGTGCCTGAGAATTAAAGAGTTAGGTATTTATTGTAGTGTTCTCAGTCTGGACTTTTTTGTACCCAGGCTTCTAGGGAAGGCTTTCCAGATATTCCAGATTGGTGGTTGTGATGTAAGCAGTATCTACTTTAGGGGACACTGTGAGCCCAGTAATACTGTGGTTCTTGCAGACTCACAGAGGTACCTCCTGGATGGTCTTGGACAAGTTCCAGAATAATTCTCTGGATTACCAGGCAGAAACTCCTGTTCTCTTTTTTACTTTCTTCCAAATGTATGCAGTCTCTCTCTCTCTGTTTGAGCCACCTAGAGCTGGGGTTGGGGGTGACACAAGCACTCCTGTGGTCACCACCACTATGACTGTGCTAGGTCAGACCTTCTATAGCCAGTATAGCACTGGGTCTTGCCCAAGGGCTACTGTAATTATTTCCTGGCTATAGCCTGTGTTTTTTCAAAGCCCTGGGGCTCCACAATCAGAAGGTGGCAAACTGGACAGGTCGGTGTCTTTTCCTTCAGGATAGCAAGCTCCCCCAGGTTCTGTGTTAACCTGGAGGTGCTATCTGATCTGGGAGCCAGGTACTAGAGTCAGAAACCTTAGAAGTCTCTCTGATGAAGTCTCTCTGGTGTTCTCTTATGCTGTGGCTGAGCTGGCACTCAAACTACAAGACACAGTTCTTCCCACTCTTCCCTCCCCTTTCCAAAGGCAGAGGAGCTTCACCCCATGGTCACTGCCACCACAGACCCACAGAGGGTACTGCCAGACTACCACTGACATTCCCTTAAAGCCCAAGAGTTCCTCAGTCAACTTGTGGTGAATGCTGCCTGGCCTGGTACTCACCTTTCTGGGCAGTGGGCTTCCCTTTTGGATGCAAGAGCCAAGTCTTGCAACTGGGGACCCCAAGAGCCCACTTGGTGCTCTACCCCCCGTGACTGAGTTGGTACTTAAGGTGCAAGACAAAGTACCCTTTGCTTTTCTCTCCACCTTTCTCAAGTGAAAGGATTCTTGCCCTATAGCTACCACAGCTGGGAATGTGCTGAGTCTCACCTGAAGGCAGCAAGCCTCAGAGTCTTACCAAAGGCCCTTGACATAGTACCTGGGATTCACTGCTGGTTATTCAGGGCCTAAGGTCTCTTCAGCTAGCAGGTGATGAGTCCTGCCAGGACGTGGTCCTTTCCTTTAAGGTAGTGCGTTCTCTTCTGGTGCAGTGTGTCTTGAAATGTCATCTGGGAGCTAGGGCCTGGAATGACTCTGACTGGTGCCCTATCCTGCTGTGGCTGAGCTGGTATCCTAGATACAAGACAAAGTTCTCCCCATTCTTCCCTCCCTTCTCCTCAAGCAGAGAGAAGAGGATTTTTTTGGAGCTGTGAGCTGTGCATCCTAGTGTTAGAGAAGAGGTGATGTCAGCACTTCCTTAGCTGCTCCAGCTGGTGTCTCAGTAGGTCATATACCAGCCCACCTCCCCACCCTCCCCACCCAGTTCACTGTCCCTGGGCCTGCCTAGTTCGGCACTAGGACTCACATAGGGGTTACAGTCCTTGAGGCCTAGACTGCCTTTCAAGTTTATTTCGGGCCCCAGAGTACTTTAACTCACAGCAGGGAAGCTTTTGGGAACTTAAGTTTAGACTGCTGGGATCAGTGATTTCCCTCTGGCTACGACTGGTTTGAATGCTCCCTCTGTGGGTGGGCATCAGCTGAGTTTGGTCCAGTTTTGTTTTCTGTTATATTAGGGTAGCACTGAGTTCAGTGCCTAACAAATGCTAGGCTCTCTCTCTCTCCAATCGCCAAAACACTCTGTACCATGCTTTTGCTGCCAGGGGATGGAGGAGGGATGGAGTCAGTGATTTAAGACTGTTTTTCTTACCTCTTTAGTGCCTCTTTCAATGATATGAAGTTAAAACCAGGTACTGTGAGTGCTCACCTTTTCCTTTGTTCTTATAGAGTTTGCGTGTGTGTGTGTGTGTGTGTGTGTGTGTGTGTAGATAGTTGTTAAATTCTGTTTGCCACAGGGACGACTGGTAGAACCTTCTCGTCCACCATCTTGCTCTGCCCCAAGTCCCTAAATTTTTCATTTCTGTAACTGGTTGTGTGGTAGTAACTGGTATTTATAATTACCTTATACTGTCCATCCTGTATTTCCTTTGCCTTCAGCAAGAACCTCAGCTGGTTATGGTTCTTTACCTGGGGTGGGTGTGAGGAGTGACTAAAATCTTTATTTCTGAAGGGTCTAGACTATTTGTAGTACTGCCTGGATTGGGTTGTAGTTTTCCATGGACCTTAATCATTGGGCCTGGTAATACTAAGAGATACCCAAAGGAATCTCCTATAATCCAGGCATACTCTCCCTTACCTCCATTATGGAGTCATAGTCCAATGTCTCTTTTGTTGTCAGGACCAATTACCCTACCCAACACCCTTGTCTCTCTTCTTTACCTGTTGATTCAGAGGCATGAGGAGCCCAGAGTTTCCAGTTGGCACTCTTAACTTCCAGTTCAATGGAATGGTTGTTGTGTCTCACAGTTGTAATATTCTCTCTGAAACTGAGACTTCTAGACCAGCAGATTATAAAATCACTGAAACAGAAAGCAAGAACTTTGCTAGTGGGTAACTAGGGGTAATAATGACTGGTGTCACTCTCATTTTCACTCTTAATTCCTAGACCCTTGAATCCTGACTATTGGAGAAACAGCACCATATTTTGGATACTGATTCAGACCATATACAGCCTTCTGGAGAATCTTGCCCCAGTCCTGAAAGGTATTTCTATTCATCTAGTTGGTGCTATAACTGAGTCTTCAAAAGACAATTCCACTGTTCTATCAAGAAAGCTGCTTCAGGATGGTGGGAGATATGGTAAGAGCAGTGAATTTCATGAGCATGGGCCTGTTGTCACACATATTTTGCGGGGGATGATTTCCTTGATTGGAAGCAATGCTGTGTGGAATGCCATCATGGTGGACAAGGCCATTATCAAATGCCATAATGGTGGATAAGGAATTCTGTAATTCCATGGTTGGTAATTTTGGCATAAGCATGTTATGAAGAGAAGACAAATCCATATCCAGAGTAAGTGTCTATTCTGGTAGGGACAAAATGCTTCCACTTCCACAATTGAAGTGGTCCAATGTAATCAACCTGTCACCAGATAGCTGGCTGATTATCCCTAGAAATGGTGTCATAGTGAGGGCTCCCTGTTGCTCTCTGCTGCTGGCAGATTGGGCACTCAGTGGTGATCCTGGCCAGGTCAGGCTTGGTGAATGGAAGTCATGTTGCTGAGCCCCTGCATGACATCCATCCCTTCCACCATGGTCACTGTGTTCATGAGCCCATTGGGAATGACTGGAGAAAGAGGCTGACTGGTGTCCACAGAAGAGTCATTCTATCTATTCAATTATTAAAATCTTCCTCGGTTGTGTTCACTTTTTGGGTAGCATTCATATGGGACACAAATATCTTCACATTTTTGCTCATTCAGAGAGATCTATTCGCGTACCTATTCCTCAAATTTCTTTGTCATAAATTTTCCAATCATGTTATTTCCAAGTGCCTGAATCTGTATATAACTGCACATCTGGCCAGTTTTCCTTTCAACCAAAGATCACAAGTAGGTGCACTTCCCAAAGTTCTGTCCCATGGAAGGATTTCCCTTCACCACTGCTCTTCAGTGATGTGTCAGAAAGGGGCTGTAGTGCTGCAGATATTTTCTTCTGGGTGGTGGCCACATATCATGTAGAACTGCCTGTAAACTTGGCCTCAGTCTTCTTTTTCTCTGTCAACTGATCTTAGAGAACCATCCATGAAGCCATAGGTGTAGGCTGAGAGAGAGAAAGGAGTGTAGCAGGAGTGTGGACCATGGGCATTTGCCATATCAATAGCTGCATACCAGGTACTGGGGAATGTGTGCATATAATAATGTTTCAAATTCAATAATATAAAGATAGACAACATTAAGTGCCTAGGCATTATTCTAAACACTTGATTGGTATTAAATCACTAATCTTTTACTGACAACCATGTGAAATATATCCTATCATTATCCCCAATATATTGGTAACAAAACTGAGTGTCAGAGTGATTAAATAACTACTTAACGTCAGACAGCTGGTAAATGGTAGAACTGGGTTTCAAGCCCTGTGTTTCTGGCTCATTGTTTGAGTTCTTAAACACTGTCTTTTGTCTTCCCATACTGTATGCATACTTATAATAATGCTCAATTAACAGAAGACCAGTAGATGAGATTCCCCAACCAACAGGAATGATGTTGAACCTAATTAATTTTCAAGACAATAGGTAAGGTTAGTTTGAATCAGTGATTTAGTAGAAGACACTTTTCTGACTAAATCCTTAGGTTGAACATTCGCCCCAATGGTATCATAAATGTGGTTAAAACTTAGAGTCAGAATAAATGTTTGGAATATAGTCATTGGTTGACATTATGTTTTTGGAAAACAATTTAACTATTCAAAACCCCATTTTTTTCACCTATAAAATGGGAATGAGAGCTTTCATGTCTCTCTGATAGATTTCTCTCAAAGACGAAGTGAAATAGCACCGGTGAAAGCCCTTTGCAAACTGCATAGCACCCTACATCATCGTCTTCAACAATATAATAAAAATGATATTGATACAAAATTCCAAGATACATATGGATGGTATATAATTCTCCAAATGTAGAGTTGATACTTGCCTCTGACATTGCCTGGCACCTGCTCTTCCCTTTGGAATATTATGCTACTCTCTCATTAACCAAAACTACACCTATTTTTGTCCCTATATGTTCCAAAGCCTCCTGGTCAGCTTCACTGTTGCTTTCAATTACCTAAAACTGGACATTTTTAGTGCTGAAATCAACATCTCTTTCCTAAAACAATTCATTCAGTCTCTAATTCAATTGATGGTACCAAAAACCAGTCAAGAAAGCCATAAACCTCTGTCACTCTTCCCATTCCCTCACCCCTGCTCCAATCAGTTACTTATCCAGCTGATTTTTGCATCACAAATATTTCTTAAACTATTCCTTATTGCTATCTCCACTGTCTCTGCCCTAGTTTAGGTCTTTCTTTCTCTGATTTTGAATATTGGCTGGAAGAATCTCCTAATAGATCCCTGAGACCCTGGCCATCTCTTCTTTGAATCACATGCCACATCAGGGGTATAGATATAAAACAGAAATATAATTATATCAATTCTCTGCTACCTTCGTACAGATCTACTTAACCTACAGAATAAGCTCTTTAACATGGCAGCCAGGGTTTTCCATTATCTGCCCTTGTCTATACCTCTAGCCTTCCATCTCCACAATCCTTGTCTTATGCTTGATGTTCTAGCACAGTAAATTATTCATAAATACCTAAACACACGTATCTTTCTGCCTCCAGTGCCCTTCTGTAGGCACTCCTCTCCCCGGCCTACGTTTTCACCAGCCTGCATTTAAACTCTGAATATTTAAGACTCTTCTAAGAGATTGTGGATCCTTTACCTTTAAAAAGTAGGAATTGTAGAATCCAAGTCTGTTAGAGAACTTAAAAATGATACAAAAAGAAGATAGTCTCTTAATAGCTACCAATTATTGACCCCATACTATATGCCAGACTCTATACATGGTGCTGTCATGCTTTCCCATCTAATGCTCACAGTAAACCTGAAAATAGGCATTATTAATTCCATGTAACAATCAAGCAACTGAGGTGCAGAGAGTTGTGTGTCTCATCCATGTTCATGCAGCTAGGAAATGATAGAGCCATTATATAAACCTCAATTCATTTGTTGATAAAGTCTGCTTATAACTGCCTCTATATAAAAATATTATAGTACTGTCTGTGGTTCCCAAAAATAAGATACCAGAGAAGATTCCAGGGAAGGAAGTGGAAAAACATTTTTTATGATTTAAGTATACAATATTTAGGGCATATATAGGCATATATATAGGATATACACAGCAATGACCTTCCTTTTCTTTTCTCCTCTGGATACTTACTCACTTAAAGTTTTAAGGGCTCTCCTACTACTTCCAGGTCCTATGCTAAAAGATGCTTTAGAAAAGTTCCCTTCTTTTAAGAACATATGATTCTTTTTGGATTCTTTTGGCTTTCTTGTTACCAAAGCCTACACTTCTCTAGAAATAACAGAGGGAGCTTAGAGAGGAGGGCCTAGAAAATGTTCAGTGCCAGACTTATTAATTTGAATATTACACTCATAATAATGATGATGATAGTAAAAATGTGTGTCAAGCTTTATGTTTCACATATTGGACATGGCTTTTGCATATATTATTTTATTTAATCCCAACAAACCTTTGAGGTAGGTACTATCGTAATCTCCATTTTCAGATGAGGAAACTGAAGCACAGAGAAGTCAAATTATTTGTCAAAAGTCAGACAGATAAAAACTCCACAGAGTTGGAATGTAGACCCAAAAACCCATGATATATGTTATAAGTACTCTAATAGCATATATAAAGAGTGTCTTTGGAATGCAGTGGATGGAATTTTGCTTAAGTGTGTAGTTGAGAGGGAAGACTTCACAGAGGTGGTGTCTTCGACCTGGATTCCAAAGCAGAAAGCTTGAATTTTCCAAGCCAAGGAAATGGAGAATGGTGTTTCTCATAGTAAGAGAAAAATAAATATAAAAGCCTGGAGGTTTAACAGTGGTGATTTATTTTGGAGAAATGGCAAGTAATTCAGTGTAGCTAGAAATGGAAAATTAGAGTAGATACACAGTTTGTGGTCATATCATAAATGGCAAGAACTGTCAGCAGGGAGTGGGAAGCTATGAAGCAATTTTAAGAAAAAGGGAGAGAGATGATAATAGTAACAGTTAACATATAGCTCTTGCTATATGTCAGACACTATTTTAAGTGCTTTACATATTTTAACTCAGTTAATACTCATAAGAATCCCATGATGTACATAGACTGTTAATTATTATCTCCAGTTTATAGCTGAGGAAACAAGCAGTGAGGTTAATAAGTTGTTCAAGAATCATAGCTAATAAGTTGCAGAGGTGAGAGTAGAACTCAGATTGTCTAGTTTCAGAGTTTTTTGTTCTCACCAGCATACCATACCACATTTTTTATGAGTTTTGAAGAAAATCTCTCTGGAGGCAGCATAGGGAATTAATTAAATAGGTGGCTAGACTGGAAACAAGGAGAACCACTTGCAGTGGTCCACGTAGGAGATACTTGGGGTCTGAATCAGGTTAGTGGATATATCCTCCAAAATCAGAGTGGAAAATTGAAAGGAACTGTAACTGGCTTGTTACAGTTATTGATAAAGATGCCCAAGATGACAGGCTTATGCTGGTTGAAAACTCAAATGATTACAGAGGGAGCAGTTAGGTAATTTAGAGTCGGGAACATGTGCAAGTCACTAGATAGTGGTGGAGACTGTGGGGATTATAGAGCACGTATTTGGTCTAAAGAGTGCACTTGCTCGGAGGCTCCAGTGGGTTTCTGCCATCGAAATATGAGCCATGTATTGTCTGATATTGTACTCTAATTTCTTTTCTTTTCTTTTCCTTTTTTTGAGACGGAGTTTTGCCCTTGTCACTCAGCTGGAGTGCAGTGGTGCAATCTCAGCTCACTGCAACCTCCGCCTCCCAGGTTCAAGCAATTGTACTCTAATTTCTTAAAAGGAGTTTTAAATTTGAATCTTTATGGAGAATCTGCTGATTTTTAAATGATAATAAATAATTTAGAAACAGAAAAACAATCCTGTATGACTCAGTCAAAACAAATCTTCCAGTTGAATTAAACCTGCAGCTGTCATTTACAATCTTTGCAATAATTCTGGATTTTGCAACTGAGAGAATATTAATGTCTATAGAGGATGTAGGAATAAAAGCAGGCTGGAGGATAGGCAAAAATGCGTTAGGAGTTTTGGATGTATTTTTGTGGATGTCTTGTTGGGTGGACCAGGAAAATGACTGGAAGCAAATAGTGTCATGAAGTAGAAGGCAGAAAAATGCTCTGAAGAGCATAGATCAGTATGATAAGATGGAGAGAATTCCTATCAAAGTGTGATAGTCATTATAATTAACATCATCATTGCTGTCATACTGAAGGCTTAATCTGTGCAAAGCATATTCTTAATTTTACATTTAAGTTTACTGTCAAGCTAACATTTAGCATTTTTAGGATTAAATGTTGATCTCATTTAATCCTAAAAACAACCCTCTTAGGCAGACATTATCATTATTATTATTATCACTGTACCTATTTTATAGATGAGGGCAAGTCTTAAAACAAGTAAGTGGCAGAACTGTGACTCAAACCCAGATTTTCCTGTTACTAAAGTTTTTATTCATCTGGAAATGTAAGTGGGAGTGTAGAGAAGACGGCCTAGAAATGTGCAGCACCAGCTTTCTACATACGAACATTTAAAAATTAAAACTTTTAATTTGAGATAATTGTAGATTTACGTACAGCTGTAAGAAATAATACAGAGAGTTTATATGTATATCTGACCCAGTTTTCCCCAATGGTAACATATTGTAAAACCAAAGTTGTGTATCACAACCAGGGTACTAATATTGATGCATCCAAGATTTAGAACATGAACATCCTGTACATGTTTTAAATATACTCTTAACTATTTACATTTTTTGGCATTGATGTAAATGGCATTATTTTTAAAAATGTTGTTATCCATGTGTTCAATATTAATATATAGAAATAAAATTGATTTTTACATGTTTATCATATATCTTCTGACCTTTCTTAACTCACTTATTCATTCTATTTTTTTTTTTTTTTTGGTAGATGCCTTGGAATTTTCTATGTAGACAATCACATCATCTACAGTTAGGAAGAGTTTTATTTCTTCCTTACTAATCTACATGGCTTTACTTATTTTTCTTGCCTTACTGTACTGAAGATAACTTGTAGCATGTGTTGAATAAGAGTGGTGACAGTGGATATCCTTGCCTTGCTCCAGATATCACAGGGAAAGCATCCAGTCTAGCAACATTAAGTATAATGTTAACTTATAGCTTTTTCATTTAAAAAAATTTGTTATAGATGCTCTTTATCAAGTTGAGGAAATTTCCCTCCATTCCTAATTTTCTGAGAGTTTTTATCATGAATGAATGATGAATTTTGTCAAATGCTTTTCCTGCATTAATTAACATGGTCGTGTAATCTATAGCAATGATTAATTTTTGAAAGTTGAACCAGTGTTGTATCCCTGGAATAAAACTCACTTGATTATAGTGTACCTTTAAAAAAAATTGCTGAATCCTATTTGCTAATATTGTGTTAAGGATTTTTTTCACATCTATATTCATGAGAAATATTGCCTGTATTTTTTTTGTATTGTCTGTCTCTGGTTTGCTAATAGGTTAATATTGGCTTCATAAAATGAATTCAGACATGTTACCTCTTCTATTTTCTGGAAGAGATTATATAGCATTGGTGTTACTTCTTTAAACCTTTGGTAAAATTTTTCAGCGAAACCATCGGATCCTGGAGAATTTTTTTGGAGTGTTTTAAAATTGTGAATCAAGTTTCCTTAATAGTTTTAGGACTATTCAAATTACCTATTTCCTATTGGATGAGTTGTGATAGTTTACGTTTTTTAAGGAAATGGTTTATCTTGTCTAACTTGTCAAGTTTGTATTTATAGAGTTGTTAGCAATATTTACTTATTATCCTTTTATGTCCTCAGAATCCATAGTGATAGCCCTTATTTCATTCCTAATACTGACAATTTATTTATTTTCTCTATTTTCTTCATTAGTTTTGCTAAAGAATTGCCAGTTTTTCTTTTCAAAGAAACAGCTGTTTGGTTTTTTTCTATTGTCTTTGCTTTTAATTTTGTTGATTTCTGCTCTTGTTTTTATTATTTTCTTCCTTTTGCTTACTTTGAGCTTATTTTCTTCTCTCTTTCTAGATTCTTGAGATAGCTTAGATTATTGATTTGAGACTTCATCTTTCCTAATCTATGCACTTAGTGCTACAAATTTTTCTCTTAACACAGCTAAAGCAATTTTTATGTGTTGTATTTTTATTTTCATTAAGGTCAATAGATTAAAAAATTTCTTCTGAGATTTTCTCTTTGAACCATGGATTATTTAGAGTGTGTTGCTTAGTTTCAAATATTTGTAGATTTTTCCATTATGTTTTTGTTATCAATTTCTAGTTTGGTTCCATTGTGGTTATAGAACACATTCTGTATATTTTCACACCCACTTAGTTATGGTGTATAATTCTTTTCATAGGTTGCTAGGTTAGGTTTATAAGTATTTTGTTCATAAAAGATATTAGCCTGTAGTTTTCTTTCTTCTACCTGGTAACACCCATTACTCACATTAATGGTAGCAGATTCCAGTCTGCTGTATCAAATCACCTTAAATTTGGTGGCTTTAAACAACAGAAATTTATTCTCTTGCAGTTGTGGAGGCAAGAAGTCAAAAATCAGTTTCACTCAACTGAAATAATTGTATTGACAGATTAACACTCCCTGTGGAGGCTGTAATGAAAGGGTCTGTTTCTTGACTTTTCTAACTTCTGGTGGCTGTCAGCTTTCTTTAGCTTATGGCTGCATCACTTCAATTTCTGCCATTTTGATCACCTTTATATTGGGAAATTTCTATTATTCCATCTTCTACTTTATTGAATCTTTTCTTTCTCCCTTACATTCATTCTGTCATGGAACCCACCCACTGAGCTTTTTTGTTTCAGTTACTGTATTTTTGAGTTCTACATTTTCTATTGATTCTTCTTTACATCCATTTTTTTTTTTGCTGAAGGTTTCTATTGCTTTCATTTGTTTCAAGCATGTTTAATAGCTTGTTGAAGACTTTTTATTAAGTCTACTTTACAGTATTTGTCAGATCATCTAATATTTCTGTCACTTCAGTGTTGACATCTATTGATTATCTTTTTTTCATTCAGTTTGACATCTTCCCAGTTGTTGGAGCCACATTTTTTGCTGTGGTGTTTGGCTATATTAGGATGGTTATTATCTGAACATTTTGTCTTGCTAGGCTGTCCCTTTCTTGATCCGTTTCCTAGAGAGAGAAAGCTTTTGTTGGGGCTTTAGTCTGTGTCTGTTTAAGTTTTTATGTTTCCAGCTTCTTCACCTTTAGTTGTGGTATAAGGCAAGAAGAAAACCCAGGGAACTTACTACCATGTTATTCTTCAGGTCTCGAGGTTGCAAGTAGTCTTTTATCTTTGCTTTCCAGTCTTATATTTATTGTATAGGAATGTCCAGAGTTTTCAATTGTACATAACCAGAAGAATAGGAAAAAGTACATCTACTGCATTTTGCCAGAAATGGAAGTTCTATATACCTATTTGAAACTCTAATTATTTATTTTTTAAACTCTTTATAATAGAAAATTTCAAACATATATATAAATAAAGAGAAGACAGCATAATGAACTCTATGCTTCAAAAATGATCAATATTCTGCCTTTTTTGTTTCTTTTTTTCTCACAAGACACTAGTTGGGGGAGATTAGGATATTATAAATAAAATTTTATTCAACTCTAATTTGTTTTATAGGATAGTCTTTGATTCTTCATTAAATTATTACTTAAAACTGCTTTGTACAAAGATTCATGTATTTTCTTCCTGGAGATGTTTGTACATATTATTAATTGAAACTGATTATACACACATAGAATATTCTGAGCTACCAATATGCTGCCATATATGTTTATTAGACATGACAAGGTGAGACTTTTGGTGACTTTAAATAAATGTAGTTAATTAAGTGTTTAATTTTTCAAATGCAGAAATGAATATTTGTCATTGCTTAAATGACTCAGAACACTGGTTTGGGAAGACTCTCATATAGAATTGTGAGCTTGAATTTATGAATTATCTACCTTTCCCTCTGTGTTAGTCTTTAAAGATGAATGCAAATTTTAAAAATTTTCCTGACTACCAAAATTCAAAGGCAACTATGATCTGTATTAAGCAGTAATTTTGGTAAGTTGCTAATTTATTGTATGATACATAATTTAGTTTTTAGAATCTGAAATGCAAAAGCTGATTCAACAAAAACCCAATACTCTAAAGAGTAGTAACCATAAAAATGTCTTTCTATGGCCACTGATGTCACTGAGGCTTGGTGTGGACTCAAAATCCTGCACTATTTCCTCTTCTTCAGAGGAGAACATATTCAGCAGTTCAGTCCAAAAATAAGTGAGAGAAAAAAAAATGCTACAGATAGTTTAATGACATACCCCTCAGGGTAAGTGTAGTTTTAGTCATGGTAAACAAAGGACAAATGACAGCCCATCCAAATTGAGTCTGAAATTTCTTCAGGTATCTGAACAGTATTTATCCCAACAATAATGTGAGCTGTCTCTGTGTGTCAAGAGTTATAAAGCCAGCCTTTTAGAGGAGTTAACACACATTACGCCAGATCTCTGTCTTGAAACTTTTTGGTCTAAAAATACAAATGTGGGACAGTTGTATGTTTTAATGGAGGGCTAACATAACCTTTACTATTCCCTCTTTCTTGCTTATCCTTCCTTTAAAGTTATATATTTCAGATTCTTGATGCAGACTGCTTTTGGAAATCTATAGATTAAACTGCTAAAAATAATAGGTTTATAGAGTTCTGTTAGTATAAGGCTCTTGAAATAATTGGGGTTTTTCTCTATCCCCTTGTTATTCTGTATAATTTTTCTGTCACTTCATTAGTGACTTCTGGTTCTTGGATTTATTTATTTAAGTTAGTTATTCCTGCTTCTATTTTCTCATATCCTCTGTTTATGTTTGTATTCTATAGTTCTGGCTCATTGTATAAGAGAAGTTTGCTGCCTTAGTGAGATTTGTAAGTACTCTCGAATGTAGAGGCTGTGTTACTGTCCTTTTATTCCCAGCATGTAGCACATGGTACATAATGGGCTGTCAGTCACTTCTAGGTTAAAATTTTGAGATAGTGTTATTTGAATTGAAGGACAGATGGGACTTGCATGAATTTTGGTGTTCAATAATCCCTCCTCTTGCATCCTCAAACACAACAAAGCACACAAAATGCCCTAAAATAAAAATCATTTTCAATTAATTTCTCACTAATAACTATAGCTCTCTCCCAGCTGGACTCCTGATTTGAAAATGATAGTAGCTATAAATGAACATTGAATTGAGTTAAACTAAGTGTCCTAGAATCTTACGCTACAGGATCAATGGCATGGTCCTTCCAAGGTACATCTCTTTCTTTTTGCTATGATTTCTGCTCTTGCTATCTCCTTTCTTCTAAGCAGAGGCTCTATGGGTTCCTGATTCCCTCTCCCCTACCCTTTAATTATAGCATCCAGAGTATATCAGAGAGACAGTGTCTATATCTACTTAGGTAGTGACCCATCCATGCTATACTTAAGAGAAAGGACATTCTCTCTCTCTCTCTTTCTGTCTCTTCCTCTCCTTCTCTCTCTCTCCATCCCTCTTTATCTCTCTGAGACAGGGTCTCACTCTGTTGCCCAGGATGGATTGCTGTGGCATGATCATAATACACTGTAACCTTGAACTCCTGGGCTCAAGGGATCCTCTTGCCTTTGCCTCCTGAATAGCTAGGATTGCAGGTGCATGCCACCAAACCTGGCTAATTTTTGTTAAATTTTTCATAGAGACAGGGTCTCACTGTGTTGGCCAGGCTGGTCTCGAACTCCTGGTCTCAAGCAATACTACCACATTGGCCTCCCAAAATGCTGGGATTACAGGTGTGAGCAACTGCACCTGACCTAGGACATATTTTTCTTTAACCTCTGTAATTGGTGGCTAAAGCAAAATTGCATTTTATCCTTTCTATTCTCAATTTTCTATTGTGTCTCAAGTGGAACAAGCCCGCCATGCTTTTGTGGAACTTTAAAATTAAGCTTAAGGGAAAAAATCTAAAAGAAATAGTGTGTGAAAAGTTATTCTTCTTCACTTTTAGGAGCCTCAGATGATTTGCTTGTTTCAATAGATTTTCTTTCCATATTGTCCTATTCACAAGGGCTAAAAGAATCTTCTGTAGTATCCCAAATTGATTGAACCCTGTGTCACCAAAGAAGAGCTAGCTATATGCCATGGCAAACATTTGTCGAGTATCGACAGGTATCAGGCACATTGCTTGGTGGCACTGGGGAAGCAAATATGTTTCATATTCATATCCTTAAAGACTCTCAGCATAGTCAGGAAAAAGGATGTTAAGAAATAAGTGCCAGAATGGTGAAAGAGGGTAAAGTAATATGAAACTACACATTATATAATAGGAGGGGCTATTGCTTCTCTCTGATGTAGATTGTAGGAGGTCAGGGCATGCTTCCTAGTGGACATCACATTAGAATTGAACAATAAAGAGCATAGGAGACAGTGATTCCACAGGAAGCACCCTGGAGGCCAAGAGACTGCAGTGGTTGTTGACATAGCCTGAAGGATCCATTGAGCATTTTCTCAGAGATTTTCCAGGTCTCCAGAACTGATGTCTCATACTCACTTTATATCTCTGAGGGTTGTTTTAGGGTCTCTAGACCAATCCACTATTGTAGTTTTAGTTGGAGACCCTCTTGTATTAATGATATTTCCCATTGAACTGTTCTCTCCACCTGGGATCATTCTGCTGTGACTATGCCATAAAAAAGGACATTAGAAAATATGATATGAAGCTCTCTTTTCTCCATCCTATGGTTCTGAACTGTTTTGAGCTGGTCTGGAAGAGCATGCAGGCAAAAAGGCACCATGAGTAGAGTGATAGATATAATGCAAATTTGGCAATGATATGAGGGGATATATGTTCTTATATTGAAGAAGTGCCTTTGGGTCTTACAAAAAGGGACAATTAACAATAATATTTACTTAATCAAAATCTCTTTTTTTCCACTTAAGAAGCCCACCGAGCACAGTGCTTATACTATTCTTCAAGGACTAGTGTACACTAATAGCATATATTATTCTTCAAGGAATATTACTGAGTCACTAGCTTGGCTATTCTACTTTGGTAGTATGTAAGTTTTTGTTATTAAATACATTTAAAAGGCTGTGAATTTTGGTATAAAAAGAATATAATTAAGTTTCTAGTTTTAAAAATGTCAGAAATCTGCCTTAGTCAAGTGATCAATGTTAACACTAGTTGTAACACATGGTGACAACATGAATCCCTTGAAATGATTTTCTGAACAGAACACAATATCTCTTCTGTGGTATTCTTGCCAAAATTCACAACTTAGAAAGTTTCTAGGTCATGAAAGATAAGGAAAGACTGGTGAACAATTATAGATTAGAAGAGCCTAAGGAAAAATAACAAAGAAATGCAGTGTGGTGTCCCGGATGGGACATTATAACAGAAAAAGGACATTAGTGGAAAAATTGGAGAAATTTGAATGAAGTCTATAGTTTAGTTGATATTATTGTACAAAAATCAGTGTCCTGGTTTTGGTAACTATGTCTAAGTACAAAATGCTAACACTAGGGGACACTGAGTCGGGGTATATGGAACTCTGTATTATTTTGGCAAGTTTTTTTGATTTCTAAAATTAGTCAAAACAAACAGTTAAAAGATCTTCATACATATGTAAATGTCATATAAATATGCAACTGGAAATAAAAGCAGATTTATTATTCATGTATTTACATTGCCAGTGATCGTTAATGGTTATTTTAAGTTTAGAGGTGTTTGTATCAATATGGACACTATAAAGTTTTGAATAAGTTTTAAAAACAATGTTATTCATATTAACTCAAAGTTTTTGGTTTTATTTGAGTGGTTTTTGGTTGGTGTTCCTTCTCTTTAAGCTGCACTTTCTAGATATTTTTCTAAGCATTAATAATGATACTTATAGTAGATTGTAGCAGAAATAGGATTAATTTTTTTGGTTTATGAAACACTAAGTACTTTTTGAGGATAAAATTGGCTGTCAGTCCTTGGAAATGCTGTACTGATAAATTTGCTTGCTTTTAAACATTTTTTTATTTCTGCCCCCTACCCATTCTCCACCTTTTTGGATTACAAACCACAATGTTCTTGCCTTCTCTATTGCCCTCTAGGGGTAGACTAGAGAACTTGTGCCATTGTGAATTCCTGACTGTGCAGTTCAGGGGGAAGAAAATAACTTGGAAGTTTCTGAATTTAGTGGAGATAAATACGGACAGCTCAGAAATATATTTACCAAATATCACAGTCTCGATCTTTGTCTAGCATTGCCAGCATGTTGTTTAAAGACCTATTGTTTATGGTGGCATATGCAAATCCCATTAGCCTTGTGCCAAGTGGAAGACTTGGGGGCATAGTAGATGCTTTATTCACAAAGACAATGTCAACAGAAGCCTTCAGGATCAATCTCTCATCTGTGATCCTTCCTCCTTCATCATGCACACCCCCTTCCCTCAGATGCCTCAGGCTCTTTGTTCCCTTTCCTAATATTAAAACCCATTCTGTTAGCTCTTTTTCGGAAATAAATGTTTGTGAAGAATTAAAATGTTATTTCACCTATTTCTGCTTTTGGAAAAAAAACCCTACACATTTACTCCCTACTAAGAATATATTATTCTTCAATTTATTTGTTTATTCTTTCATCTCTCTACTATCCTTCGGAGTTCAGGTGTTAGTAGCACCATATTTGCATCGAATATTTTCATTTGCTAAATTAAAAAAATCTCAGAAGTATCTTTACCTTTTTTTGGTAACATTGCACTTTTATAGCATTACTGAGACTTTATTTTCTAGGAATATAAGGCTAAAATGAAATTTAAGTCATAATTCAATATGGCACATATTTTAATTCTTGACAAAAATGTAACTTTTCTGAGATATATTTATTTTATGAATGCACAAAAGAAATATATATATGAGTTAATGAAAGCTTCCAATTGATATTTTTAGACTAGAAGTTAACTGAGGCCAGCTAAACATGTTAATTAGTTGACTATGTCATTTTTAAATAGAGATTTACAATATGAGTTTGAACATATTAATATTATGAATTTCATTGTTGTTTTCCTATGAGCTGTGTGAAACTCACCACAGTAGAGAGCTGGATGGTTTCAATATCTAATGACTGAACTTTTCACCTCAGGCCTTGGTTCACATTAGGCTTTGGTTTCAAGTGATTGACAGCCATTTCATAGTAACCTGAAATGAATTGGGGGTCAAAATCATCCAAATGATGGAGAGAAAATGCCCCCGTTAGAAAAAAATAAAGGCAGAAGTAAACTAACCAGTGTAGTTGAAACTAATTGGCCTCCTTATTGGCAAAGGATTGAACGGGCACAGGGACTGAATTAATCTCTTGAATTCGGTGGCAGATCCTTGCAGGTTGAAATTGTGAATTGGCAGGTTAGCATAAGGGGTGGCTGTATCCCCCTAGCATGTGATACTTCTGTTCTGTGAATTTCCATTTTGTGGAGCTGTCAATCTGAGGCTTTTGTGAGCATTAAACTTTCTTTAGAAGCAACACCACTAAAAAAAGAATGACCCCACCTCCTAAACTACCACATAAATCAGCTTGATTAGTAATCTCTATTAAGAGACATTGAGTTTTGAATTGGCTGGGGTATTGTAGGTCCAGAATGAAGGACTTGGCAGGCCCAAATAGGGAAGTTTGAACATCTGCCCTACTCCGTCCTAGCACTTCTGCAAGTTTTAAGCCTATTCACAAATGGCCTAAATTATAAAAGTGCAAACTGTAGTTCTCCACAAGCAGTTTTTCAAATAACATTAAGGGGTGAATATATAATATTAGTATTTATTGAAGGTGTAGAAATTCCATAAAATATTTTATATTAAGGAGAAAGGTAACAGTAACAGACCTTTATATTTGAGCCCATTAATACCAGCTTTCTTTTAGCATTCTTCTTTTCTGTAACAAGTGAAGTTTGATCTTGAATTTTTATTCAAAGCTCTGTAAACCAAAGCCACAGATGGGGTATTGCTGTGTCATTTCCATGGCCTTATACAGATTACAGAATGTATGCAGCTGTACCATACTCCCTTAATAGACCTTCAGCTTTTCAATACATCTTCCACTGATGGCATTTCTGTGGATAAACATCATTTCAGAATGAAATGTGCCAGATGTCCTGCAGTGCACTTAGGTACAACAAGGCACTTTTTAAAAAAGTCGCGCCTGTATTATTTACTCATTTAGAGAATGTGACTTCTGGGATATACATTGGAAATCCAAAATTTGCTGAATGAGAGAGGAAATATTATAAATAGTTTGTAACTCATATGTACCTTAAAATTCCCTTAAATACATTTTTTCCAGACCATAAAGAAATCAATATTTTATATCCAGGTTTCTCATAATTTTTTCCTCTAGGAGGCATAACTCAATCAAAATCTCTGGTTACTACTGAATAGAAATTGTCCTTTTTATTGAGGTTAAAAGTTGCTAGATCAGGGATTTGGAATATATATATATGTCTATATATACACACATAAATATAATTTTTCCTTTAGTATAGCTAATTTTAGGAAGCATTCCTTTCAACATTCTTGAGTTTTATATTCCTGCCACAAGAAAATATTATTTTCAAATTCTGTATTTTGTTATTGTTGTTGTTAAGAGACTGGAATAGGTGATCCAAATGAAAGTAAAACACCAGTGAGAAATGGCAATTCAGGATCATTCCAATATCAGCATTTGATTCTCTCATATCAAATGCAACTATACCACATGCTCAAGTGCTTGACTGACTATTGACTTATGTCATTTAACATTTTTTTTACATACATACCACTCTTCAAAGACTGCAAAATCATCGACTGCAAGGACCATATCTTCTGCCACTTAATACGCCTCGTTGCTGAACACAATGTGAGATTTTAGTCAGTGGCTGTTGAGTTGACGACTACGTTTATGGTAAACTAGAACAAGGAGATGTGTATTAAATTTTTCTATGAGGAAATCCATTTTCACTTATAAGTGCTTATAGATTATACCAAAGATATAGACTTCACTTAATTGCGATATCGCAAACTGTGGTAGCTTTAATGTTCTTCAGCATGTTTTGTATGCATTTTTCATTTTTTAAAGAGTGAGGTTTGTAGAGGCAGTCCACTAATAGCTGATAAAACTGAGGTACAGACCTTTAGATGGTCCACAACTAAAGGAGATTGTGCTAGGCTATATTTTGAAGCTTCTGAGAATCCCTAGGAATTATTTAAAAGAGACACGTCCTTCAATATTGCATAAACTAATTATCTATGAAATGTTTATCCTAAGCAAAATAATAATAATAATAATATTAAAAAATCATAATGAGAAAATGTTACTCCAGGAACGTTGACAATTATTTAAAATCTCACTATGTATTTAATTCAAAAAGTGTGATTCTTGAGGCTGTATACTTTTCTATGTGTGCACTCCCTAAGAAAACTAGCTGAAACTTTTAATGATTTATCAAATCACTTGATAATTTTATATATTGCCAATTTACCTCCTCTTCCTAACAGCAATGTTCCTCTTAACACAAAATATACTGCATTTAGAAAACTGAAACATATTTATCATTTGTCTTGCCATCAAGGTTTTTAGAAAATATCTGCGCTGTAGTTCTGTCTCTGACAGCTGTGTGGTTAATTTTTCGATCCCTGGTATGTAGCTGTCTCTTTCGGTGCTGCTGCGTTTGCAGCCATGCTGTCAACATCCACCAGAGAGCAGAGCAGCTCCAACCCCCACATCTTTCATGCTAGAAATAGATGGAGACAGTAACACAGTCAGATCCTTGGCCAAACAACGCGGATTGCAGTTCATTTCAAAGGTCAGCACATATTTAAGCTTGCTTCATTACTGCCACCTTTATGCCTGAGATTTTCATTTAAAAAAAAAATCAGTTTACCCAGGTTCCTTTAGAGACAGAAAAATGAAAGTGCTGAGTCCTATTTTCATTTGGAGATATCAAGCTTTTTATCAAATTATAGAGGTGGCGTTTCAGAATATTTCATATCTGATCAAGAGGGAAATCCAAAAATAATTTTCTCTTTATTCAGGAGTCTTTCAGGCAGGAAAACTGTTTTATTTTTTACTTAATATTGTGCTCAAGTCAATCATTTTAAATTCATAGAGAAAACAGACATTTAAAAACAATTTATAATAAAAATATTTTGGAGTTTAATATTTTTATTTATATTTTCTAATGAAAACACCACAATTTGTACTCTTTCGACATGTTTTAACTTATCAACTAGTAAAATAAATATACACACTTTCCTTTTTTATATTAAGGATGGTGAACAAGTGAATAATTATACAACACTTTCTAGTTAAAAAGAAATAGTTTGCCTTTTAAGAAAAAAGCAAGGATGGTTTATTTTGTTTTAAATCAAATCTGTCCTTTTCCTATTTACCATAAGGATCTAATATACATAGGAAGAATATGATACAGTATACATTAGGAATATTAATATGGCCTGTGTATATTAAGGATTCTCAATGGTTTATGTCACAGATATCTTTAAAACGAATACTTTATTTTTAATTAAAATAATTAATTTTGAGACGAAGCTTTACATCTTCTTTGCAAAAATAGAGTTCTAGGAAATGAAAGAAAATCATTCTGAGATAGGATGTACAAGCCACAGAGAAAATACATTTTCAAAATAGTGTTTTAATAAAGGTTTTTGATACCAAAATGTGAGAAAAATTGTATAAGTGGTTTCGTTAATCATTGGAAATTAAACTGCCTATAATTTTTTTAATGACTAACAACATAAGTAGTAAAGAATTTTTCAAACTTGATGTCATGATCATTTTAGATCATGGAAATTTATATTTTTCTTGTAACACATTGTGGGAACATAATTATGGAAATACCTTAGAAAGAGTTTAAAAGGAATGCCTTGAGGCTAAAGGCTTCCTAAAAGAAATACTCACATACTCAGGTTATATAGCTGAATATATATATTTTATATATATATATATATATATATACACGTATATATTTTAGTGATAATTTTAACTAGGTTATTTTAATTTTGGCATTCATGTATTTCTGAAATGAATATTTAAAATACACTATAACTGAAAGAGGAAAAAACATATCTATATTTAAAGTATAATAATTTTAGATTTATAAATAGATTTTATAAAAGTTTTTTGAATACTTCATTAATACTTTATCCATAACTTACTTTAAAATAATTAAGAAATGTATATGGCTGAAAGTCCAGTCATCAGTTGTATTTAGACTTGGACTACTTCACTCAATTCTATAGGCTGGTTGGAATTTGAAAACAAATTCTCATTTGTTTTCAGGAATAATGATCTATAAAAAGTATGTGAATGAGATCCAGAAAATATGATAATAGGACATTAGGATAAAAGTAAGAAATGTGAAAGGTGAGAAAACTGGGAAAAAATAGGACCTCAAGTCCCTTGGACCATCCAAGTGCATCTTTTAACCTGAAAGATAACATGAACCCATTTTCTCGTCCCTCAGATTCTAAAGTACGTGGTGCTGATTTTACTTGTTATAAATTCTAACGTGACTTAGATATAGGTTCATTTACTTCTTTCTTAGATGCAATTTAAAACAACAAGTCAGCATTATGAAATAAAACCAGGTAACAAACTTGCATAAGTGCTCCCTGAATCTAAAGTAAAAGTTGAAAAAATTAAAACCAGCAATAAAAGAAAACCAAACTTCTATTAGAAAATTATATTCCTATTTTAAAGGAAGTAAAAAGATATTTATTGCCAATTATTTGCCCAACAGCACATTATCTCATTTAACCTTCATTATCACACTGGGAGCTGGGTGGTGCTAGGCCCATTTTACAGAGAAGAGACTTAAAATTTTAAGAATTTAGTGATTACCTCTATTACCTAGCCAAGGCTTGGTCCCAGATCGTCTGACTTCACGTCCTATTTTTCTCTTTTGCTAAGTTAAAATTCTGGACAAAGACAAAAATCCTTCCCTTAAAGGTTAACTATCTTAGAGATTCATGGATTTGAATTACTGGCAGAAAGAAAAATTAGGAAGAGCAAAGATTAGCTGTGAGGTAAATGATAATACATGGGTGATTTCTATTTTTCAGTTTGCGATTTAATTCTGTAGTCAATTATCTGTATTAAAAAACTAACTAAAGTGCTCAAAACTTAGACTGATTTGTTATTTATCAGGTATTTATCCTAACACTTTAATTACTACTCATAGCAGAATAATTAAACCTATTTGGCCTATATTCCTGGTAAAATGGGAGTTTTATATATGAAAAAATAGCACACATCATTTTTGGATAATTAAAGGTAGTCCATTGTATGTGATATTAATGGCTGATATCTTTAAATACGTCGTGACAGTTTTAAGGGTGGAAATATAATTTAGCTTGACTTTTGGCTTTTTTTTTTTTTTAACATGGGTTAAAAAAGTTTAGTGTACTCAAAGACTACAGAATTGCCCTATTGTTATTTATTCAACTCAGGTACCAGGGGCTAAGAAAGTCAGGAAAGCCACTTTTTTTTTTTTTTTTCCATTCTTCATCACGGCCTCTACTTCCCTGGCTCCCCAGATGTAGCATGGCCTTGTTTTGAAATGATACATTCAACAGCAATATTTTAAAAAGCCTTTTTCATTTGTACAAATGAGAAATCAGGTTCAAATGATTACAGGTAGAAGTGATCTTTAGCCTTTTCTTAGAATTTAAGTTAGGTTTACACGTAGAGGTAGGTGATCTTTGGCCTCACTTTAGAATTTGAGTTACAGGTTTTTGAAAGCCTGGTAGCCCTTTACATAAGCTCTACATATCCTGCAATAGAGCAACCAAAGGATACTTTGACTGCTGTAGTAGACAGTTTCTTTTCTTTTGCTTATTAATACAAAGGTGCTTAGCGGCACAGCAGGAAAATTTAAATTCACTCTCCAAAAGCCCATTTATGTGGAATGTGTTAAAATTACTTTTTCCAAAATAATTTGCTAACCTAGTATTCTTCTATATTCAGAAGTTTAAAAATAAATCTCTTAAGCCTCAAGCAGAATAATGATTTAATACAAAAATACAGAGAAATGATTTTTTTTTCTTACAATATGGTCATTGTCTTTCACTGAGTTCTAAGGATGTTAACATTAAAGTTCCTATGATGAAAACACTTTAAACTCTATGATAGGAACTTGGAACCTTCTGTGGAAGGCTCTTAAGAAATCTGATACAACCAAAATATTTTTCAAAACTTGTGTTTGTTGTTGTTGTTGTAAGTTGTGCTTAATTAAAGGGATTGTACTTTACAATGCAAATACTAGAAGGCAGATTTGAAAGTGCTAGTATATTTTTAAAGAAATTCATATACGTTTTCTGAGTTGATTATATCTGAACTTTTAAATAGACACAGAAGCAGAATCTATTATCACTATTAGGTCATGGAATAATAGCACTATGCAAAGGTTCAGGTGAAAAGATAGTGGTAACATCAAAATTTTCTCATTTTCTTAAAATTTAAGATAAAAATGAAGGGTCACTGTGTAGAGATTTCATGAGTTTGACTCATTAATTCACGAAGAAAGGAAAAGGAGAAGAATATATTTTTAAAGAAAAACATTAGAATGTGTTGGCTGTATTTCAGATGATGATTTGTTTTTAGTGATTTAGACCTCTATTATATTTCTGTAGAATTAGTATTGATCATTTCAACTTTTTTAGGAGCCTTATTATGCTCTAATTCAAAGGCAGCACATTCTATCTTAAAATCATGAATACTGCAGAGTTCTTCATAACTTTATGGATCCAGTCTTTTAGTATTCATTTGGATATTGCATTGTTGTTAGCTAGGTATCCCTATGTTGCTTGTTTGTATATTTAGAATATGGCTGATATACTTTATTTTCTTAATATATCCCAATGTATTTTAATATAGGAGCTTGCATGTGGAGTTCCGAATTTATTTTATGATAGCACTCTCAAATTTTATAGTACATTATTAATTTGCTAGGCTAAAAATCTAAGCCAGTCTCTGAGCCTTCAAAGAAATTCTAAAAAACAAAATGCTGTTAGTTGGAAGCATGATTACAGTAGGAATATCTTCTGAATTGTTTGTGGTTCATATAAATATATTTTGAGGGAAGTTCTTGTACCAAAGTTCAAGGTCCTGATATTTACATAGTTTCTTTACATAGTGCACCAAGTTGATTTGTGAGGAAATGAAGAGAATTTAAATTAAAAATTTAAACCATGAATGTAAAATTGCTGGATATTTGCACATAGTACAGGGTTGAAGGGAGTTTTTTTTAAGTTATCCATATGGCAGCAGAACTTTTAATAAACAATAGTTCTAACACAGATTCTTTATGGAAACAGAAAATAGGATTTATGAGGTGACATTTTGAGTATGTTAAGTAAAATGAAATAAGATTAGCTTTATTTTCCTATTTCCCCCCAGCCTTGCGAAGGTTTAGTGGCTGAATTACCACTTATAATTTGTTTTTTCATTCCTCGCATGCATTTCATTAACCTATTCCTGGCTCTGCAGCCAGCCTGCAGAGAAAAATCAGCAGAAGGATTTCTGAACAGATTGGCTACAACACGCTATAGGACATATTTCAGAATCCAAGGACAATTTGATAACTTTTACTGTGCTTTACATTAATAATGTGAAAAGTTTCATTTTGTTTAAATGGTATCTTAGAGAATTAATGTTATTTAATAATATTTAAGTAAAAGTTATGAGATATTACCAAACACTCAAAATTTAACTCATAGTTCATTGAAATTATTCTGACTGCTTCAGAGTCAGGATTAAATAGATTAGTATTGAAGTTCAGTTCAGGGATTTTACCACTTACTCGATGAACTACTGGAATAGTAGTAAAAGTTTTTTGTAATACAGTTGATTTTTCTTTGAAATAGTTATGAGACTCATGTAATAAAGATTGGAAGATATTTCAAACAGATGTAATTGTACAATTTTCTGAATGTAACAGAATTTTGCCTTTCATTCTTTTTAAAAATAACTCTCAGTTATGTATGTTAGCACAATAATGCAATTGCACATAAATAAATGAAATTGGTGTTGAAATGCAAAAAATTATTTTTCATATGAAAGTTACCTTTTAAATTATATTTTGATTTGACTTTAATTTTGTACATTTACATTCCCCAACAGAGAATGATGGCTCAGAATGCCCCAGGTGAGAGGATGAGATGAGTTTGTGATTTAAAAATGCTGTGACTCTAAAAAGAAAATTTTTAAAGTTAAAAGGTACTTCAGTTCAACCTTTTGTCCTATAATTCCCTCATCCTGTCTGAAAACTCAGCATTCTCTGGTACTGTTTTATAACTTATTATTTGTTCGGGCCAGTGATAGTATACTCATTACCTCCCTGCAAAAGGCAGCCTCTGTTTTGGGATATTTTAAGAATCAAATTGTTTCTTTCTTTTCTTCTTGCTTGTTTTGAGCTCAAATCTGCCCTATAATACCTTTTATTTGCAGTTTTTGTTCTGTGATAGAAAGCTACCAGAATGTCACTCATTCTCTACGTAAAAGACTATCAAATTCAGCTATTGCTACATTTCTCTGCTCTATTTTATAGCAAAAGTCCTGGAAAGAGTTCAATTCAGCAAATGTTTATGGAGTGTCTAATGTTATTTTAGGTTCTTAGGATATAAACAAACAAACAAACAAAATAAAGATCCCTGCCTTGAGGAAGCTTCTATTCTAGTTGGAATAACAAAATAAAAGACAATAAGTTTACTAAATGATTTTAGAACACCATTGGCTCTAATTGCTTTTCTTCGCATTCTTTCATGCACCTCCCAATAGGCTGTTGTCCCTGCTATTCTTCTGAACTACTCTTCACTTGAGAACTAGAATTTCATTATTTCTTCTTTATTCTCAGTCTTCATTAGTTTTTATCTTTTCAGCAACATTTGAAACAACAGAACACACCCACCCTCCTTTTTGAAATATTGTCTTTATTTTCAGGACACCACTGGCTCTTACCTTTTTCCTTGACTCACTGCCACCCTTTCTATTCTCCTTTGCCAGCTTCTCCTCCTTTTCCAGGCCTTTAAATGCCCCAGGGCTCTGTCCCTACTCCCTCATCCTTCTCCTCTTTTTTTTCTCTGCCTATACTTACTTATTAGGTGATTTCACAGTTTCATGGCTTCAATGACATCTTTATGCTGGTATCTTTCAAATATTCTATAATCCAAAGAAACTAAGACACTGATTCTGAAACTGACTTCTGATGCACCATTATTTTGTATACTACTAAGGAGAACAAAAAGGTTGCCATTTCTCTGTAAGATATTATTGATTGTGAGACATGTCCCTATTTCAAAGATGTTAAAATAGTGAAAAAGAGTGTGTCATAGAATAAATGAAATGTGGCATATATCCTGACCTCTCCTCTCAGATTCAGACTGGTATATCCAATGGCATATACAACATCTCCACTGAGTTGTTGAATGGGTGTCTCAGGTGGCATTCCTTAAACTGAATTCTCAATTCCCACTCATTCCCAAATTTGCTCTTCCTCTAGTGGTCTCCACATCAATAAATGGAATCTCCATTCATCCGGTTGCTTTGCTCAAAACCCCAAAGGTAATGTCTGATCTGAGTTTTCAACTTTGGCACAAATTTTATAATAAGCAAGTTCTCTACTCTCAAATAAATCCCCAAATTTGATCACTTTTTACTACCTCTGCTACCACTCTTGTCTAAGACACTTTGTTTCCTGCCTATAATACTGAACCAGCCTCCTAACTGGCCTCTGGTGTCCATCTCTTGCTCCTAAGCAGTTATATTTCACATATAGCCAGAGTGAGTGTTTAAAAAACAAACATCAAATTGCCCTACACCAACTCAAAACCTTACAGAGGCTTCTCTTTATATTTGAAATATGTTCCATCCCTTTCCTTGGTTTTCAGGGCTCCACATGACCATGCTCCTGCCTCACTCTGTGACTTTACTCCCCATTGCTCTTTTCTGGGTGCCGTATTTTCCAGACACTTTGTTATTCTTGCTATTCCTCCACAGCACCATGCTAGTTTCCTCCCTGCTCCCAGATCATTAGAGTGTCACATAATTTGAAGCCCTGCTACATGATGATCCTGCTGTCTTCATACTCCTACCCACAACCCAAGGTAACTAATTATGCCTTTGCCTTTATTTATGGTTTTAGCACATATATAGACACCTCTAAAGTATATATAACTTTTAGTTTTGTTCTGTATAAATGGAATTATACTGTATGTGTTCTCATGTGAATTGCTCTTTCACTTAACATTATGATATATACAGCTGTACTTTGCTCATTTGCTCTGCTGTGTAGTATTTCATCGCGTGGATATACCAAATTCATTATTCATACATTTAACTGTCAACAGATTTTTTGCATGTATGTGGATATATTAACAGTGCTGCTGTGACAGTCATGTGCATGTTTCAAGATGAAATTGTTAAAACGTTTCACTGGAAGTGGATTTGGCATCAAAAGGAATATGTATCTTCAGTTTCACTAAATAATGCAAATAATTTTCCAGAGTAGTTATGCCCTTCGGCAGCATATAAAATTATCTGCAAATCCCCGACCTCAAGAAATCCTGATATTGTCAGACTACTTTTTCTTCTCAGTCAAATGGGTATAAATAATATTTCATTATTTAAATTTATATTTTCTCAATAATTTTATATACTTATTGGCCATTAATGTTTCTTTTTGTTACATTCCTATAAGTGCCTTTGCCAGTTTTTTAAAAATGGATTTTTTAAGCTGATTTTAAATGTGTTCAACTAGGATTACCTACCCTCCTATATGAGTATTTTGTTGGTTAAATATTCTGTAAGTATTTTTCATTTGTCATTGCTTAGTATTTTACTCTCTTTATAGTATTTTTTGATGAATAATAGTTCTTGATTTACCAACCTTTTCTTTTATTAATTGTACTTTTTGGATGTTATATAAGAAAACTTCCCTACTCTGAAATCTTGTAGATATTCTCCTATATTTTCTTCTAAGTGTTATAGAGTATTGTCTTATACATTCAACTACTGAATCCATCTGGAATTAACTTTTCTGTTTGGTATAGCTAACAGTTAAATTCCATTTTTTTTTCCATATAGAAAACCAGCTATTTCCATGCCATGTATTAAAGTGATCACCCTTTTAAATAAACTAAGAAGTCAACTCTGTCTTAAATCACAATTCACTATGTATTGATACTATTTCTGGGTTCCTTATTCTGATGATAAATTTATATATCTCTTTGCCAATACCACCCGTCTTAATTACTACAGGTTTAAGTAATTCTATGTAACAGGTAAAACAACTTCCCTGACCGTGTTCTTCTTCTGCAATATTTAGGCTGTTATTGGCCTTTTGATATTCTGCATACATTTTTGGAATACAATTTTCAAATTTAGTGAAAAAATCTGTTTATATTCTGATTGAAATTTTGGTAAATCTGTAGATCAATATGGAGAAACTTTACCATAACCAGCCCCAGCTAAGTCCCTAGGCACTGCATCTCAAATAAGCTTCCCTGGTAGATGACATTTCACATGAGCTGTCACAATTCATTGCTGTGGGAATTAAGTGTACTTTGTGTGACTCTGCTAGGCGAGAACTCTTGGAAGCTTGTGCTTGCTTTTCTCTTGACTTTGCCCATGTGCTTTTTCCCCTTGCTGATTTCCCTTTACTGATTTCCTTTTGCTTCGTATCCTTTCACTATAATAAATCTTAGCCATGAGCATGGCTATATACTGAGTCCTGTGAGTCCTTCTAGTAAATCCTGGTTACTTCCTACACACCCAGAGTATTTTTCCATTATATTTTCAGCTTTCCCATGATTTTATATTTTAGTGCATCTCTTGATAAAGCCTTCTTACTGTCTCCCTTTGTGGCAAAGATTTATTTAGCTAATCTTTTCAGGGTGTTATTTTCTAGGGTCCTGGTTTTATTATTTTTCTTGGATCTCTGCTCTGACATTTCACCAAGCAAGAGGCCTAGACTGAGTCTTCTTTTTCCATGAATGTTCCCTGAAACAAAGGTCCAGGCCACCAAGGATTGGCAAATGCTGTAAAAATGTAGCAGTCAGCATCTGCATATTAGCCTAACCCTCTCTGGCTTCATGCTCCCTCTCTCTCTCTTCTTTTTTTCTCCTGTAAACATTTTATGCAGATACCATTACTATTCAGAGGCTTTCACTCTCAATTTAGTCCCTCATCAAATGCAGTGCCAACGCAGTTCTTTGCATCCTCTACTAAAGGCGGTATCTTTGATAGTCCAAACAGTCCTGGGCCCTGGAGCTGACACAGCTTGCCTTGGAAGAGATTTGGATGCACATGTGTTTTATCCGCAGCCTGTAGCCATCTCTTCAACAAAAAGTATTTGTTCTAAACAGTTAAATTTTTTTTTCAGGACACATATTATGGACATGCAGTGTTATCTAATTGCTAATTTATATTTGTTTATTTTGAATACAAAATAATAAATCTTTCCATAATTCCTATTAAAACATTAAAAAAACCCATTATTTCTAAATAGAGGGGCTTTTCAGAAGTTACATTCTCTTTTCTTATGTACTGATTCATTCTTTTTCTGGGAGTAATAGATAATAATAGCTCTTTGTATTTCCTATATTTTATCATGAAAAGTAAAACAGTAATCACATAATGATTTTATGACTTTTTACCTTCTCTAAGTGACTCCTTAATACCCTAATATTTATCCCAAAGATATTTAGGGGAGTCCTTGAGATCCTTAGTTGCCATATTCGTATGGGTCCTAGATATAGAACTTGGTATTGATTGTAGCCCATAGTTCTGTTTTTGAGCTAAGCAAAACATGGATCTAAGTAAGACATGAACCCTAGCTCTAGGTCTTAGAAAAAAGCAATTATGAAATAATTTGAGGCTGCAGTATAAAGAGAGGCCATTTATATAATTCTGGGGACATGACTAGTTAGGATTTTAGGATAATGAAGGAAGATAGAGGTTTAGTCAGTTTAGGACATAGACTTTTCTTTGGCTTGGATTTTGTAGAAAAAATCTCATTCAATTGGGATTTCCAAAAAGTCATTGGATTATAGCAATTAAATTTTCAGTCACCTAATATGATTTTGGGTCATACAGTTGAGCATATCTCTGCAAGATTCTTTGATGGGAAGATTTTTATGGAGGAAAAGGGAAGGTAGGTCAACTGGTCTATTGACTTTAGCACAGACTATTAACACTTGTTGAGTATCTTTCATATATCAGATGTTATCCCTGACTGTCTATATTTGTTATTTTATTTTATACTTCTAAAATCTCAGTGAAATTAAGCATTTAAAAAACCCCTCTCTAAGCCAGACATATTGGCTCCAGCCTGTAATCCCAGCACTTTGGGAAGCTGAAGTAGGGGGACTGGTTGAGCCCAGAAGTTCAAGACCAGCTTGGGCAATAAAGTGAGACCTCCATCTCTACAAAAAAAATTAACCTGGAATGGTGGGATGGGCCTGTAGTCCCAGCTACATGAGAAGCTGAGGCTGAGAGATCCCGTGAATTCAGGAGGTCAAGGCTGCAGTGAGCCATGATTGTACCACAGCACTCCAGCCTGGGTGACAGAGTAAGACCCTGTCTCAAGAAAAATTAAAAATGCCTCTCACAGATGAACAAATAAGACTCAGTTTAAGTAATTTACTTGAGGTCATGCAACTTTTGGCTCTAAAGCTTTGGCACGCTTATTATATATGCTGTCTTAGTCTATTTTCTGTTGCTGTAACAGAATACCACAGACTGGGTGATTTATAAAGAAAAAGAGTTTGTTCAGCTTATGGTGCTGGAGGCTGAACCATGAGTATGGTAGATAAGTTGAAAAGTCCAAGAGTATGACACTGACATTTGGTGAGGGTCATTCCATGGTGGAAGGGCAGAAGGCAGGAACTCATGCATGAGACAGAGAAGAAAAGGGGGCCAAACTCCTGTGGTAACTAAACTACTCTTACAATAATGGCGTTAATCCAATCATGAGAATGGAGCCCTCATGGCCCAATTGCCTTCCAAAGGCCTCACCTCTTAACACTGCCATAATGGCAACCAAGTTTCCAACACATGAACTTTTGGGGGTCACATTGAAACCATAGCACATGCAAACCTTGTGTTCCATAGATCATATACAGAATTAGCTCTGGTAGAAATGTGTATCACATAAGTCATTAAGGCAGAAGCTTGAACAGAAGGGGAACTGGACTAGTTTAATGTTATTCTCCATATTTGTTTGAAATGCTTTAAGTTCCTCCATTTCAATTTAGCATAGACTTAGGGACTGGGACAAAGCTGACCCCACTAATGAGGATCAGGTAGATTCTGTAAGATCTAGAGGCTGGCGGAGCTGACAGCATCAAAGTACATATAAATATGGAGAGGAATTCAGAACAAATGGCTTATCAAAGTAAGAAAGAATTAATAGGGAAGGGGTTTTGTGGCAGAAAGGATTTGGATGATCTCTAATTCAGCAAATGTTTAACAGATGATTCTTTTGTATATGGCACTTTGCTTGGAGACAAGTAAAGCCAAGATGTATTTGGCCCCCTCTCTGCTCTCGAAGAATTTCTATTAAACAAATTACCTTAATATTTGGTGGAATGGAATAAATACTAAATAGAAGAACAAGTGCATGTTATGGAATCATGGAGCAATTACATGACTGGTGCATTAATGGAAGCCTTAACAAAAAAAGTGATAGGTAAACAGTTTATTGAAGGGTAAGTAAAAGTTTAAAAAATGGTAGATCAGTTGACAAATTTCATGAGACAGCAACACGAAGAAACAGCACAGAGCAGGGAGTTGTCCAAGGAGGTAAATGAGATAAACAAGTCAATTTTACTTAGGAAATGATATAGATAGAAAAAGGTAGACACAATTGTTTTTGCCCAATGAATACTCATTTTTCCCTTGTTTTTTTTTTTAATTTTAATTTTTTTTTTTGAGTTGTAGTTTTACTCTTGTCGTCCAGGCTGGAGTACAATGGTGCAATCTTGGCTCACTGCAACCTCCACCTCCTCAGTTCAAGCGATTGTCCCGCCTCAGCCTCCCAAGTAACTGGAATCACAGGCATACGCCACCATGCCTGGCTAATTTTGTATTTTTAGTAGAGACGGGGTTTCACCACATTGGCCAGGCTGGTCTCGAACTCCTGACCTCAAGTGATATGCCCGTCTCGGCCTCCCAAAGTGCTGGGATTACAGGTGTGAGCCACTGCGCCTGGCCCTCAGTTTACCTTCTTATGATAACAACATGTTTATCTTACCCTGGGGAATCATCACTCTTTTATCTCTTATCCTGATTATTTGAATGTGATGGCTGTCTACCCTACATTTTCCCAAATCAGGAGTGAGCATGTGATCTAGGCTTGGCCAATTAGCAAATTAGACTCAATCTTGAAGTTTCGATTGAAAAAGAGCCTTCTTCTGAGATGGTTAGGCTGTGATGATGTGTTCCTGGAGCAGCCAGGGAGCAATGTGACGGGAGATCCTCCCTTAGAATAACCAGAGAGAAAATCAGAGCCAAGGGTCAGAGACAGTGTCCTGATCTTGCCCCAAATTTTTGGTTATGTGAGCCAATACCCCTCCTGTCCTTTTTTTACTTGTGTTTATTTAAATTGAAGGTATAAATTGTTTCTAATGAAAGCGTCCTGACTAATATACAGGGCTTGGAGGCCCCACGTTGGAAACTGAGCAGAAAGCAGAGTAGAACAAGCTGTTGAAGTAACAGAAGCGGTTGGGCCATGTTGAGACTGGTGAGAAATGAGACAGGAGAAGTATGATAATACAAATTGGCACACAGCTGAGCAGGGGATTGATATATTAACAACTAGGAGACAGTCCAGTGTTTTTTGGGCAGTAGACTGATACAGTGAAGAATTTTAATCTTTCTCTCTTTCTTGTAATTTTTTTTGTATTCCACTTTCTACCCTCTCTGCTCTGGCATTGGTTATATTTATAGCAATGTTGATTTTGTTTCTTATGGCTATCTTTTGTGGAACTTAACACTGAAATTGATCAAGACACCAAATCTCAGATATTGTGCCTCTTTGAAAAGAGATGAGAGTTTTCTAGAGATGATACACAGGGAGCACAGACTCACTAGATACCTCTCAGTTGGATTTCATTTTTTCCTCTTCCAAATCCATGTACCACTGAATTAGTATTTATTTTATGGCAATAAATCCAGTATGATGTAGGCTATTGTTGTATGGCACTTGTCTTCAAACTACCCAAGCCCGCTCCCTTTATGCCAGATTGTAGCCTTCTTGGTGGGCAGGAACTAAACATTGTGCATATTTTAGAAGAAATTTTTCACAGTGCCAGTCCATTCTCTTGTATACAATAGGTAGTCCAAAGCTTATGGGGAAATTTTTCCTTTAAATAAAACTATTACATGTTTATTAAAGCAAATATTAGTATCTAGGCTTAGAGACTAGTTACCTGAAAATTTATTACTCTTTGAATGATTAAAGGAAGAAATAAGTTATGGAAGAGACTGTTTTGACATTTGGAATGTGCATGTGCATTTATCCCAAAAATAGGAAGTACTATTGTTTCCACAGGTCATAGGACGTTTCCTAGGAGTATAATTCTCAATCCTTAAGTCTCCTGTTCTCCTTTTCTCAATAATTTTCTATTCAATAAAATTATTACATATGTGTAGATATTCCCTTCTACAGGAGGTGGAGTTCAGTTCTGCCCCCTACTCCCATTGCCCTCCACTCTTTCCCCTTTTCTTAGTGAATCATTTCCTAAGCATAGAGTGAGCAAAAGGAAAACAGTAACTTTACAGTGGAGAATACTGGAAAACATTATCTTAACCAAGTGATGAAAGTTACCATTAATCATGTTGTCATGTGGAGAACATGTACCCTTGATGTGACATGACAAAAGGGCACTTAACCTCTGTTGATTCCTTTTCAAAAGGAATCTAACCATAACCTCAATCTAACCATGAGAAAAATAACAGAAAAGGCCCAAACAGGGGACATTTACAGGATATTTGGCCAGTACTGCTTAAGACTGTCAAGGTCATGAAAAACAAGGAAAGACTGAGAAACTGTCACAGGTTGGAGAGACTTGACATCTAAATGCAATGTGGTACTCTGGATTGGATCCTGAAACAGAAAGAAGACATTAACGGGAAAAAATGGTGAAAGCCAAACAAAGTCTGGCATTTGGTTAGTAGTAATGTACTAACATTAGTTTCTCCATTTTGACCCAAATGTATTATACAATACTAACGTAAGATATTAACTAATGTAAGATGGGGGAAACTGGGTCAAGGAACAGAAACTCTTAACTACTAATTTTGCAACCTGTAAATCTAAAATTATTCCAAAACAAAAAGTTTATTTAAATAATTGTTATGAAGTATTTCAGTAATGTAGAACATTAAGAAGGATATAATTAACAACACGTATTAATCACCCAAACTTAAGAGAGAAAAATTACAGATATACACTTTTCCTTGTGCTTTCACAATCCTGATACACTTTTCTTGAGAGGTAACCAGTATTCTAAATTGTGTTCATCATTTCTGTTTGTCTTTGTTTTATTCTACATATATGTGAATCTGTAAACTTTCTGTATTATTGTGTTATACATATTTAAACTTGAATTAATGGAACAATACTCTGTCAATATTTTTTCAGCTTGCTTTGTTCACCTAGTAATATGTTCTTGAATTTCATCTGTAAGGTTGATCAGTCGTGCTCCAGTCATTCATTCCATACCTATTTATTATACCTGGTAGAATACTAGGTACTTAGGATTCAACAGTGAATCAAATATTTCTGGAAGGCACTGTGCTCAAAGATGTATATATAAAAAGTGTTATTGATAAGCTTATAGTCTAGTTAGGGAGCTTTCACACAGTAAGAGGCTGTAATATGGATACTTATTTCTAACTTCATTGTTATCTACGAATACTCTCTGTTAGATATTTTATTTGGATGGCCTGCAGACATGTTTTGTTTAGTCAGCTCAATGCCTTTTAAAATTTTGTGTTAGTTATCAAGAGCAGTTAAAAATTAAGTGATTTCTTATAATGATTTGGTTTCCAGCTTCTCTTGAAAAATCTGGCCCTAATGGGCTGATTCCAACATGGTTACCACTGGGAGGAGCAGAGGAGCTGTGGCTCTGAGTTACTCACAGCTCGCTTTGCCCTTTGCACAACTGCCTTACTTGCTGGACACCCCGGGAAGTTTCAGACACTTGAGCTGTACAGTTAGGCATATGCATGCTCCTTGTTTTCCCATACAATCTCTTAAATGTTGTCATTGATATTGTTGACAAATATGGGAGAGTAAAAAGATGTGTATATCCACATAGAGCTTGAGATTTTCAACACTGTATATGCTATGGCAAATTTTTCTCTTTTTCTGAAAAGAATTAGATCATTTTTATGAACACACAAACCAGTTTTTCTACAAGTGGGCACAGTTTTCCAAATTAGATGCTTTTATTGCAGTTTATTCCACTGTTTCTTGAGGGCCCAATACATTCAGGACATGGTTCTAACTGCTGAAGTGATTCAAAGAAATATATTGTAGGGTAGTAAAACACATTCATAAATGACTTTGTAATTCAACATATTTGTTGAGCACTTGCTGTAGGCTAGGAACTTACTATATGCAAAGGGAATGACATAGGTGAATAAGATGATTCTTGACTTCAAGTACTTTATTATTATCTGGAGCAGTGGTCCTCAGAGTTGCATGTGCTGACATGGAGATTCCTGAGCCCACCTGCGCACCTTCTAATTTAGTGATTGAGGTAAATATGAGGCATCTTCAGTTTTAAGAAGTATCTCAGGCAAAGGCAGATTTATTGTGATGGTAACTGGGCTTAAGTGGCAGGGCCCTTCACTTGCACTAACTGCGTGAATTCTGGAAGTCACTGAGAATTCTGGAGTGTTTTATGAGGAAAGAGAGGAGAACCAGGTTTCCACTAGGAACCATTTCTAAGCAAGCACTGTAAATTTTCTAATGTGACCTTAATTTCCAAGTCTCCAGTACAGTCGGCCCTCTATATCTGTGCATTCCACATCTGCGGATTCAAATATGGATTGAATTATATTTGGATTGAAATATTTGGATTGAAAATATTTGGAATGTACCATGGATTGAAAATATTTGGAAAAAAGCATTTCACAAAATTCCAAAAATCAAATCTTTAATTTGCTGTCTGTAGTGTACTATGTTGAATCCATGAGGATGAAGTGATATGTAGACATCGTAATAAGTATGACAAGTAATCTAGAGACAATTTAAAGGACGATATGTTTAGGTTGTGTGTAAATATGATACCATTTTATATAAAAGACTTAAGCATCTGGGGATTTTGGTATCCACAGGGTGTCAGGGTGTCTTGGAACCAATCTCCCACAAATACTGAGGGGACAACTATAATTTGTTGTGATTTATTTTCTCATGCTAAATAGTCACATTTGTATCTAACTTTAATTCAAATATTCTTTTCTTTTCCCTAAAATGACTTCACCAAATTATGTAAGCTTCAGGCTGATAGCCCTGGTGATTTTGGTGCATGTTGTTCCTGGACCAACCTTTGACAAATGCTATCCAGGGTTATGGAATGAGATGGGAGATAGAATATCAGTTACATGTAATGCCAGCAAGATGTCAGATGGGCTGTTGCTAGAGAGTCAGAAATAGTATTAGAGGTGAACATTGGAAGTAAAATTTAATTTTGATTGGGAATTTTAGGCTTTGTGCCTAACCACTATGTGACCACTGGACACCAGCCTGCCATGCAGTGGTAGTTTGGATAATTTTACTTATTTGCTAAATATGGTACCTCTGGAAGGATGTGTTAGAGGACTGCCTGATTGTGGGTATATATTTTTAAAAAGGTTGGATGTCATTGAATTGATGAGAATGTACCTTTATGGACAGTCCAACCTCAGGTCCTCTGCTTCTGTTCTCCCTACCATCTGTAGCTTTTCAAAGTTGAGTCCAATGCTTTCCACACACCTCCAACCTCTCCCACCACCTGCAAGCTTAAACCCTCCCCCTTTTAGAGGTAGTCCTCACTGAGGCATAAAGTGCTTGAACAGCCTCAGCTCTGTCATATAATTGGGCTTTCAGTTACATCCATATCCCAGAGTTGGTGGCACACCTAGGACTGCTAGATTCTACACCTTGTGATTTCTCAAGATTTTTCCAAAAACAGAGCCGGGGGCCAGGAGGAGTATTTGTATATAGTTTACCTCCATTTCTCTCATTTCTCCTAATCCCCAGAAAAAACCCTGAGTTGTAGCCTAACACACCCTATAATTTGTCTTAATCCAAACTTAACTTCCCAGAGTCACAATTCCTACTGAATGTTAGGCTGTAATTATTGAGGAACAAAGTTTGCACAGAATCAGGGGCTGCAGATGGTATGAAATTATTTCCTAATAGTACAGGATATTATGGCCATGCCCTCTCCTCTCTTTATTTGCTGGTAATAGCCTGATCCAGAGCAACTTTGGAAAGCAATGGATCTCATTAGGAATCTTGCTGAAAACAGAGCCCAAGAGATAATCCGCCATTCTCTTGATAAATAGGTACCATAGTTTCTGGTTATCTTTTATGATATTCCAATTAGCAGAGGGTTGGGGTAAGAATGAACAAATGATTGAATTGTGGGTCCTGATAAGTGTATATTATCTAGCATGACTGAGTGCCTTTTGTATGCCGGGAACTTTAACGAATGCTTTATGTACATTATCTTAATCTTTTATATACATATATATATATATATATATATATAAGCAAACTCATTGTATATATAGATGACAAAACTGAGACTTGAGGAGAATGTGTAGCTTCTCAAAAGCCATATAGCAATAAAAAGAGCTGAAATATGAACTCAGATTTTAGGGACTCAACCTCATTGTATTATAGACCAATCATTATTTGTCTTCCCATGTTTAAGGCATACTCTTCATTGGTCTATATGGTTTGTATCTACGTACAGTTTCTTACATACTCCCAAAGCAATGTATTGATAAAGAATTAGAGTCAATCAGGACACTATGCAACCTGGGATAAAGGGTTCCTTAGCAGTGGTGCCCTTGGGAACACAGAAGATTAGGTGAGGTTATTTGAGACAAACCAGGATAAAGGCAACAGGATTTTATCATGGATGTTCCTCACATCTGTAGAAGTGTTCCTATTGGCTAGGAAGAAGCAATATTAGTAGGAGTCCTAATTAGGTGTTTGCAACCATTATTTCTACTAACTGTTAACTCTGAGCTATTAAGACCCCATTTGGGCACATCCTAATTTAGGGTGTAAAAGAAAATAACAGGGTGGGCTGGGCGAGGTGGCTCATGTGTGTGATACCAGCACTTTGGGAGACTGAGGCAGAGGATTGCTTGAGGCCAGGGGTTTGAGGCTATGGTAAGCTATGATGGTGCCACTGCACTTCAGCCTGGGTGACAGGGTGAGATCCCGTCTCTCTAATAAATAAATAAATAAATAAATAAAAAATAACAGGGCTGTCAGTGATATCATTTCCTAGGGTTAACGTAAAGCATCTGTCACTCTTTGCCATTTTTGCATTTGGTTAAAGGAATACTATCACATCACGTGACACCCACTAAAGGGTCCCAGAACAATCATTTTGTGAAGTGTTGGGGCTACTGCAATATAATTGCCCAAAGAACTATACACTTTGTTTCTTTATTGACTCTTAATGTGCTGTTGCAGACAGTGAAGATAGTGGCATAGTGGCTCCAGGGGAAAGTTATAGAGTAATTTCTGGTGGAACGGAGATGTCATCAAAGACAGAAGAGACCTTTAGAAACAATGCCACTGGCTGTACTTTCAAAGCCATGTAATCTGGGAGTAGAGATCTCACAGGGTGGCAGTGCCAGTGCTATGCAACACTTAGGTCTGTGGACCCAGCTCATGCTTCTTTCTCAGTGTCTGTTTCATCATTTTAAAGACTTCTGATGTACCATGATTAGCTATCGGTCTTTTTCTCACCTCATCCCTTGAAAGAACATATTTTATTTTTCTTAGTACAACATAGCATAATTCCACTAAACAGTAGTCATCTGTAAGCCTGCCAAGCCAGATAATGTTTGGCTCTCTTTTCTAGCTCATTCCCCTGGAGAAAAAATATAGTGAAATCCCAGAAAAGGTTACAGAGGTATTCTGCTGTTTAACAGTATTGCTGCCTTTTAAGAAACAAATGAAAACTATCCAAAGCCAAATATCCTTTGATAATATGGATGCATATCATCCCTTTCTAGACTAATGGATAACTATGTTCAATTTCTTTTTTCCATTTAAAATTTGAAAAGACAATATTTACCTGTCAAAATTTTGAAATTCCTTGATTGGAAAGAAAGGATTCGTAGGAGATGTGGGGGATGGGGATTGTGACTTCCTCTTCTCAGGGTCCCACACAGTGCCTGGCATGTAGTAAGCTCAAGAGAGGTGAATCATACTGCCTGGATCATCCCTAGTGTGTTTCATGGTCACTTCCGCATGTCCATCGACACTTCCTCTTTCTACTGAATGAGATTTACATTGAGGCATATGCACATTTATATTTACCCTTCTTTCAGGGACAGTGCAGCTCCAAGTGCCCTCTGCACGTGTGATTAAATATTAATTAGGCTTCTAATATAAGCAAGTGAGTTCACAGGCCTGAGTGTCACATGAATAATTTATGAGGTACCCGAAGGCTCAGCCTGGAAAGCTGATTGGCCACCTTGGATTTGTATAATTACGAAGTTTCATTATTAACAGTGGAAGCGGTGCAGAGATTTGCCTAGCTTGAGGGACTTTGAAAGCATAAGCTGTCTCATTAGGGAAAAAGGGAATAAGGCAAAATATGCAAACTTGTTAGCAGAAAAGAAGGGGGGTGGATGAGATTTAAACTTAGCTTTCAAACATGACTATAGTATGTATGCTTTTAAAAATATGTAGTAAAATTGGTATTCTGATTGATAAGCATGTTTGCTTTAAATTTTTAGTATACTGAGAAATGCTTCAAAGGTTTTTTTTAAATTGAAGGCCAAAATCTTTAATATTTTACTGAAAAAGCCACAGGTAGCCTAATGGGCCCTGTGGAGTGAGAGGTTTGGAGGTAAAAGAATGAAGACAGTCCAGGGCTCTTGCTAGAATGTGTGTTGTGCATGCAATTAAATCTCAAGGTCAAACAATTTACAGACAATTACTTTTCTAACATCTCCAGAAATGCCTGCTTACACGTCTTTAATTTTAAATGATACTGATATTCCAATTCTCCCCAAAGGTTAATGCTGACTAAATCCAGCTGTGACCTGACACGATGCGACAGCACAGTGCCTAATTATCCTCTGGATAGTCATTTACTTGAAACCATTAAAGGAATAGGCTGAGAGGAAGATTTAGGACCCTGAAAAAATGTTAGCCTGACTTCTTTCTTCTTGAAGATGGGATGGGCTGAAAAATAAAAATAAAATCCTGCTAAATGTTAGCCATTTGCTTTGATGGCAGAAAATTGTTCATCCCACTCTGTTTTTTTACAGGTTAAATTGCTAACTAGTTCATTTTATCCATTGCCTACGGCTGGCGCTAAATGTCAGTGACAAATTTTGTACTTGTCTTGAAGAATGAATTAAGTTATGCACAAAAGCTATAGTGCTCTTTTAAGATGAGTGAATTGCAGAGGGAAAAAAGTTGCTCTTTTGAGAAAGGATTATTTTGATTAAAGGCCTTTTCTATAGTAGCGGAAGACAGGTAGTGGTTTAAGATAATTCCGACAGTTACCTCCCACAGAGGCTGCAGTCCTTTGCTAGAAATTTCCCTAAGAGCAATTGTGTCAGATTATATACTATGATTATTATCATAAGACCATTAGTGACAGCGAAATAAATTACTAAAAAAAATTTAAAAACCCTAGTTTTTATTAACAAGAGTAAAAATCATTGTTTTCTGTTGTAGGGGTTAGCATTCCATCACTTTGTTACATAAACCTTTCACAGTGAGTTGCAATGGAAATTAAAGAGAGACATAATATGCTTGCCAAAATGTTGCGAAAATGAAACCTTAGGTCCTTAGGTAACTTGTAATAGAAAAATTTGACAACAGCTGCTAGAGACCTTCATCTCTCTTGTTTTTAGTTTCTTGGCAGTTGAGTCTTGACTCATTGCCTCGTAATAAAAACTATCTAGCAACAGTTATTGACATCCCATTGTAAGCTAGTTTACTATCACTAACTTATATAAAATGAGATTTGCATCAGTTCTATTTCTGGTTTTCATTTTGGAATATTTTTGCTTATTTGATATACAAAGTTTAATAGGAGTAATTTTGTCATAGTACTGAATTATTCCAACTAAATTTTAGCACTCTTGATAAATAAAATGAGTAGACTAAAAATGCAATTTTAAAAAATTATAGTGCTAATATGAACATACCGAAGTATTGAGTACCTGAAGGGAGATTTCACCTCTGATTCAAATAGATGGGTTTTGTTTGAGTGGGGACAGGATTTTCTTTGATGAACTCCAAGAATGTGACTGACTACAAATAGTTTATAATTTCTATTCTGTTAGTCCAAGATGTTTACTTGAAGGAGCAAAAATATGCTGATGGTTTCTAGGTGAAGTGATAATACAAGGTTATTTAGTTAGAATTTTCCTTGCATCATAGGAGACAAGTATAACCAAGCTTTGTTAATTGATACCATTTCATACTGTGAAATTATTATAGGGAATTTGATTTTAAAGAAAACTATAGTGATTAGTTTTAAAACCCTAGTTAAATAATTACTTACTTGGGATCGGCTCTTTTAAATTAAATTAATGAAATGAGTTGTCAAATCAGCTCTCACTAAAGTGATAGATAAATATAGGTATTTGAACTTCTGTCAAGACCTAGTATTCAGTCTTGGCAAGAAATGGCTTTTGTGATTGAATGGTTTCCTCTTTTACTCCTCGGTCCCCCACCCCTTTTCTAACTACTGCGATCCTGTTCTATAATTATGAGTAGTGTGAATGGCCTCTCAGTTGGAGTTGCCATTATCTTCATCCTTCCCAGCAAGAGTTTCAGTCTGATGATGTAGAACAAGATTTTGAGGAAACAGCCTAGGCTTCAGTATTAGGGAGAAGTGGTCTCCCAGAATGTTGCTTAGGATGTTTTTTTCTTGGTGTGCATATATGTGTGTCTGTAGTGCAGTGTGCTGTGATGTAGTGTGGTATGCAGAGGGAAGTGCCAGCTGCATTTAAATAGAATTTTATCTACAAAATGGTTTCTTATGTATTCCTGCGTTTGGGCTCACACCATCTCTTTGGATAATTCTGCAGGGGCCAGATGCTCTAACTATCACCGGGGGGTGTATGTCCACATTTTTCATGACTGATGTGTCAGGAAATTGGACAATAGGTGATGGAGATCACGTGGCTGGTTAATTTACCTCATTGGATTAGAGTTCACTAACTTCATGAATTTGGTGCTGATTTTACCTGATTTTCTTCTCTTCCTTTTGTATTTTATGGTTTATATAATTAGCACATTAAACTTATAGGCTTAAAGAAAACATAATTTAGTTTTCAGTAAATAACTATGTTTAGTGATGCGTGTTTTTCTAGGTAGGTTTTGTCTTCAAATTGTTCCCACTGTGACTTGTTGGCATTAATAAGTCTACTGGAAGAGTCAGAGGGATGAACAGAGAACACTGTTTTCCCCAATGAAAATAATCTCTGGTATCTCCATATTTGTGGCTGAGAATGTAGACCTACTACTAGAAAGTGTTCAATATTGCAAGAGGTGTGTAGTGAAGCCTAGAATATATTTTGGCATTTTGCTTCCCCATGCAGCTTCTTGTATAATCAATCCCACTGTGTTTACAGGTGAAATCTTACTATGTTTGTTTAAAAAAGAAAATAGTGGAAATGGTTGGAATGTGTAAACTTGAAGAGTAAAGTCCTCTGCAATAATGTACACTGAGAGCCAAAGTATTTTAATTTGTGTGTAAATTGGACATATACTAGCAACATATCTTTTTGTGCTTTAGCTGTGAATTGTGTCCACTTATCTATTGTCATCAGTCAACATTTCTAGAAAGAGTGCTTTTTAAACTTGCAGTTAATATTCAACACAGGTAATAACAAATATCCATTCAAAAAATAATTTTACCGTTTCAATTTATTTGTTAGGGACTGTAAATCATAAATTGACTTCCAATATGATTTAGTCCACATAATCATTTCTATTAAAACATAAAGTTTATCCGTGTAGATTAATGTTATTGAGCATTTTTGTTTCCATTTTTTAATGGTGATGTTGCTGTCCTGCACCTAACATTCCATGAAGTCACATGTGTAGCAATTGTAAGTTCAACAGAAGGAATGGAGTATCCATAGAAGATTGAGTGTTAATAGGACATTTTATATTTGATTCTACCTTTGTTTCCAAAGTTCTTCATATAATTGAAGTCTCCTTTAACCCCCTCTACTTTTCAGAGAGGCCTCTCTCCTTTACTGCTCAGACTATTATTTCAATAATTTAATTTTGATTTTATATTGCTAAGTATTGCATTAAACATTCTCTTTTGAGAACTATGTACTGTATTTGACATTCCACTTGAAAAATCTTAAATTCATTTTCTGTCTCTGTTGCTTATTTTTAAACCCACTAAATTTAAACTGTCCCGTTTCTCTCCCCCCTCCCTGGGTGTTCAGACCACAAAGTTTTTTTTATGTGATATAGGGCACATAGAGGATGAGTCAAAAAATATTTAAAAATGGCCTCACTTATGTAACCATAATATAGATCTTAACTTCTTAGCAAATGCATAAATTATCACTATGTTTTCCCACAGCCTTGGACTTCCCAATTGCCACATGTAGTATTTGTGGGATACTATTAACTAAAATGAAATAATCAAATGAAATTAATACATTTTCCTACCTAAAAGCTCACCAGCTTATTTACTTGTTTCTAGCTCAGAAGGCCAGAGCATGCCATCTAAAAACTTGGACAACATGAACTTGGACCCAAGTTTGTCCAACTTAGATCTCCTCTCTGTCTAACTTAGATACCCTGTTTTCCCTTGAATATGTCTCTCCCTATTTTGGCAAAAGCTATGGTCTTTCTGAATCAGAGTCATGCAGTTTATTAGGGACAGCTAGCTGAGAAACCACAAATAAATATAGATCTTTTATATCCACTTAACATTTATTTTATTATTTCTCTGTGGGAAATTGGAAATAACTTGGAGTGTAGATGTATTGCTTCAAGCAGATCCAATGGATGAAACAGTTTGCTTTGGAGAACAAGCAAGTTACTGGTGATTTGCTTTATAGTACTAAGGATAATAACTATAGCAATTATACTTTTTTGAGCACTTACTGTATGTAACTCTTATTTAATCCTCACATTTACTCTGCAAGGCAGTTATAAACTGTATTTTACAGGTGAAAAAACTGATGTTCAGTATTGTACAATATGAATTAAATAAGTGAATCTATCACATCACTGACATTATTTTCTTGCTTTCCTCTGTGTTTGAATAGAAATACTCTGTAACTGAAAAAAAGAATAAGTTATTTGGAGTGAAAGTTTATGCAAATATTTTTTCTCATGGGATTCAAGTTATGGCTCTGGCTTTTTGCTTCCATCTCTACCCCCTTGAAATATTTTGCTATTCATATTGGAATAGGCATTTGTCTATCAGACATTTGTGATCTCCCAATCAAATAAGATCACTGAGAACTTGCAGAAATATTATTTAGTGTCATGATTTTACTTGGCATACATGACTTAGAAATAGTTGAAATATATATATTTTTAAAGGAAATCATACCTTAGTAAGTACAAGAGAAAATTCAGATTAACTTCATTTTGCATGTTGTCTTTTAAACGCTTCCTGGGATCTGATTTATGCTGACACTGTGGGCACTATATAAACAGTATGTTGTAGTGCTTCTCTCCTTGTGCCCCCACTTCCCTCTCCAGCCCAGTAAATCCTTTGAAGGTTTTATTATTCAGGGGTGGGAAGATTGGAGTGAAAGCTACAGAATGATTTAACACTGTGGGAACTTAATCAATAAGAGTGTTGCCGAGAGCTCCCAGGAAAGGGTGTTGTTTTCCATCCAGATGATAATGAGGCCGAGTAGCAGCAACCTCTGGAGGAGGAGTGCTGGGGCAGCGATTCTTTGGTAGTGCTTTTGCTGGTTGCTAATTAATAGTTTTGAGGCCAGTGGGGCACCTTTTGGCCTCTCTGACATTTGCAAGCTTTTCTGTGGCTTGTCCCACATGTCTTTCCACCATCAGGGGTCACTCTCAACTGGATTGGAGTCTGACAAGTCTAATTGGCTCGAATCTATGCAGATTTAAACATCTAGCCCACATGCCAAAAATCTGATGTTTTCTCATGCTGCTTCTGAGTTCCTGGCATTATAGGATCGGTGCATGCCTGAATTATTATGTACCAGCTTATCCTTCTGTTAGCATGTTAAAGAGCAATTAACTGGATGTGGTGTAAGAAATAGGGGAAAGAACTTCAATGCAGTTCAGTTGTAAATGCCTTTTATACTTAAAAAAAAACTGTCAGACCATTGAGCATTACTGGTTGGAAAGCAGATTGAATCGTATAGTCAAAATTTTTAAAGGGTGAATAATTTTTTGAGAGTTGGTTTAAAAAAAAATCCTTGCTGGGCAAACATACAACGGTAGTATAATATAAATCACCCAAACATTCTTGATTTACTTATGTTGTCCCACTTCCTTTCCCAGATCTTACACTTCTCTCTCAAACTCTCAACTTTTATTTTTCCAAAATTTCAACTTCCTTATAACTGGTGAGTGGTCAGCCAACTTGCTAGATGAGTTTTCTTGTAGATTATGTCTTTTTCATCACTGCCACTTTATAGGATTCTGAGTTAATGGCAGAATGCTGAGCTGGATGCACTCATAGTCCACACAAGACATTTGGATAAGATAATAAATTTCCAGTTTTCTTGTAAATAATTTATTTTAATTGACCATTATGACATATACAAAATAACATAATAGATATGCTGATATGTTGCTTTGCAATTTCTAATGCATTTTGCCATGTTTAATCTTCACAATAATCTTGAGAAGACAATAAAGCCAGATGGGTTAATATTATTAAATTTCTAAATAAACATATTGATTTACAGAAAAATTAGATGGCATGCACAGTGTGCCTGTGCTATTGAGAGGCGGAGTTGGATTTTGATTACAAGCCACTTTTTCACCATAACATGTATGAAAATAATTTGTTCAGTTGATTAGTTCATAAAAATCTTTTTTAACTATAGGCTAATTTTAAAAAATGTGTTGGCATAGTCTTAAACTATCCAAGGAGTTTTTGAAATATAGCAATAAAGTGATGAGTAAATTTATCTATGTGTGACTTAACAATTTTAATACCAAACTACTCTAGAGACTGAGAATACATTTGATTTTCATTTTCTGAGAAATCTGTGTCATCGATAATTCACCTGAAGACATCAACCTTGCCATACAACATGTGGGAAATATTAAATTAATCCTTAAAAGTCTTACTTTTTAATAAAATGTTGACATACGAAAGTATGTTTAATGCAAATAATAACTGAAAATATCAGTTAAATGCTATTCTTAGCTTTTGTCTCAAACACTTGAGAAATCTGGTAAATAAAATCTTTAATTTTTTTCCTATTTTTTTCCTCAGAGAATGCTCTCCTTTTGTTTGTTTGTTTTTTTTTTTGAAAATTCTTTTGTGTCTCAAAGTTTCTGAGGTCTGAAAATCCCTCTTTCCATATCCTCACAACTTATATTGTAGTTGCAGTGTTGGAAAAATATTACAAGTTAAAAAGAAGAGTGTGTGTGTGTGTGTGTGTGTGTGTGTGTGTGTGTGATGCATGGATGTGTAGCATGTGTGGTTTCAAAATAATTTAGAATTTTCTAGCCTTCAGTATAATCGATTACATGGAATATAGTGAACTGCATTTGTCTCTTGCTGTTGGCGTCTATTTGTGTAGTATTAGATACCCTTTGAGTGAAAAAGATGGACATTTAAAGATCAAACTGGTAGAGAGCTTTGATATCATTAGTTCAGCTTCTCATTATACATTATTTTATTTGTTTGTTTTTCTGTTTTTTTTTCCCCAAAGCAAATAATTTTGGGCCCATTAGTATAAGAAGAAATAAAAGGGCAGTTACTTTATATATCACCTATGGAAATATTTTGATGCGATTTTCTATTAGGAAGTGAATAAATATTAATTTTAGCAAATTTTAACATACGGTCAAGCAATTTCAATGAGCAAGATCCTAATTTTACCATTCTAGATAAGATGAAATTGGACTAACAGTTTGATTATTTATCTATTTATTTATTCATTTTAGAGACAGGGGATCGCTCTGTCACACAGGCTGAAGTGCAATGGCGTGATCTCGGCTCACTGCAACCTCCGCCTCTTGGTTCAAGCAATTCTCCTGCCTCAGCCTCCCAAGTAGCTGGGATTACAGGCATGTGCCACCATGCCCGGCTAACTTTTGTATTTTTAGTAGAGACTGTGTTTCACCATGTTGGCCAAGCTGGTCTCAAGCTCCTGCCCTCAAGTGATCCACATGCTTCAGCCTCCCAAAGTGCTGGGATTGCAGACATGAGCTACTGCACCCAGCCTTCACTTTGAAATCATACAAAATATATAACTTGAATGAATACCTTCTGTTCCATTTGTGTAAACATTCTGTAATGGAATTAAATACCATCAGATCTGAGTTTCTAGTTTGAATTTGCCACTAACAAACTGTGTGATTTAGATCAAATTATTTACCTCCCTGTAAATCAAATTTCTCAATAGCAAAATAGGAAAAACACATACCTTTTATATAAAATAATAGTGACTCACCAGAACTTGCTAGTGTTTTTATAAAATAAGCAGAGAAGCTTTACTATTATCAGACCAAAAAATTTTATTTTAAGGTGGTATCATACACTTTAAGATACATAATGGCCTGGCTCACACAGACCTTGATTCAAATCCTGACTCAGCACTTTTACCAAATATGATTGTTTGGGGAATTATGTCAGGTTGTGGACTCCCTGCCTCCCTTTCTTCCTTCCTTCCTTCCTTCCTTCCTTCTTTCCTTCCCTCCTTTTTTCTTTCTTTGTTTTGGTTTCCATCTGAAAATAAAAGGGAAAGAACATGCTCTTTATCTCTTTGGCACAGATTTGCTAAATGATAGGCCCTCAATAGATGTTAGTTTCTCCTTTCCAGTTTTATGAATATAATTGGACAACAAATCTTAGAGTAATATAAATGTGGCTTACCACTGTTATTATATAATAATGATAAAATATTATGTTTCATCTGGTTTGCTCATTTACTGAAATCACTATGTTTAAATTTTCTTGATGTTTAGAAAGGATAAAAAATTAAAAATGACACTGAATTATAGATATATCTTGTTTCAGTGAAGGGGATGGAGAAAAGTTAGGAAAGATACAAGCTACTTGAGCCAAATGTGATATGGTTTTGGTGGGCTTCAATTGTGGAGGAAGGGACCAGAGTAGAAGTCTTGTCAACTGTCTGGAAATTAAGGAGAAAGAACCTAGGCAGATGAACAAGCTAAGATGGTGAAGGGCAGGGAGGGATGTAATTTGGGGTCTAGATATAGCCTTTGGCTTTAACCATGTCTAATTTGGAGTAAAGACCAGTTTTGAGTAGGAAATGTGGGTAGGGGTGGGTTTGTAATAGAATGGTTTGGGAGGAGTGGTAGGCAGTGTTAGGAAACTTTTAGTATGGGTTTCAAGCTCGATGCTATCATGGGTCCCAAGACTGGTTGAAATCATTGGCACATCTGCCTTGTTATGAGTTAGAGAAGAAATGTGGGTGAACTACATCAAGAGCTGATGTCTTGGTTTGTTTCTTTTTGTCAAATTCATTATTTAATGGTAATTTACACCATGTCCTACTTAGCAGTTGAGTATATGACATTTTTTCATTTTCACTGGGACACAAATAAGTAGGTAATCTCTCAGAATTGTGTACAGGTAGAGGACTAGAGCTCTATATCAAGCAAGCTTTATTCACTAGTTTCCTCTGGAATCTAACTAAAGGTAATAAATGGTTAAGCAATTATTTAAAAAAATTTATGTCTATTTTCCTCTGAAAATTCTACAAAGGACATGCTTGTAAATGCATCTGGAATGTCTACTTATTGTACGTTAAAAACTTTTCTTTTTTGTTACTGGGTTAGAAGGATCAATCTCTCAAGCCCACAATCAATTGTGACTACATCCATAAAACTAACAGTGGATGTACATTTTCAAAATTGAAAGTCATTATAAAACAATGTAGGCCACTGTAAATCATAGCTAAAAACAGTCATAATGGAAGTCTTTTATCTATGTCTGATCCACTAACATGCAGTTATTCTGAGAACTAATAACTTCTTCTTGGAGATAGGGCCCCAAATTCAATTTTATAGCTCACAGTCCCAGTAAATAGAAAAAGTCTGCCAAACCTGCATTTATAAATCTTAGTGATTTCATGTTTTTACCGTATGTATTAGACTAGAAAAATGAGAAGTGAGGTTTGATGAGTTTTCTTACTTGGCCAATAAACTCTGCTATGTCTGTATGGAAAGTTTTATTATTAATTTTTATATTATTTGAGAGCTATATAACTAGCATTAATTATTTTAATAAAATTCAAGAGTACTTGGGAGAAATATTTGCTCCTCTTTCAAATAATAATTCAGCCTCAACTGTTTGAATAGGCCATCAATCCTCATTTTCTACTCATTGAGCAGCTGGGCTACAATAATCGACTCCCACCACAGTGTTATTAGAAGGGAGTTCACTGCTCACTTCCTGGCAATGGACCTCTTTGATGCTTCCTAGTTCCAAAGGAGAAATTTACTAAATAAAGCACCGGTGCTCTGGGAAAAGAAAAACTTAAAGGACCAATCTGCTTCTTTCACACTGAGAAACTGATGTCTTGTGAAGGGATTCGGATCCCAATGTTGATATTAGCTTTTAACATTATTTGGTAATATTTTCATAAAGCGATTTTATTTTTGTTTAGATATTTTTATTTTTATTGAATTTGTTATTTAAAAGTTAAATACTTTCATGAATCAGAGATTTTCATCCACACAAAAGAACCTGACTGGCTAATTTAAGACAGAATAGAAATTTGCTAAAAGTTTATTTGATATTATATAATATTAAACAGATATTAAAAGGAATCTCTGGAAAGACTAGAGACCCAGGCTTGTGGGCTCTGTAGACTGGAACAAATCCTAAAACTATTTCTCAGAACAATCTGTTGGACACAGATATGACACCTTGTACCCCTGACAGTACTTACCCTGGACTCTGCTTACTTCTAATAGAATTTGCTGTCCCTGGAGTCTGGTTGTATCTGCTGATATACTGGCCCTATCCTTGCTAGAATAGATTCTACATGGCCATTTCAGGAGGGTGGTGCCCTGGTGCTTGTCTCTGCGGAACGTCTTGCCATCCTAGAGATTAACCCAGAGGTTTAAACAATGAAAACTAAACAAAACCCACAGTGGTTTATCTAGTGGAGTTGTGAACTTCTATTCATGGAATTGCTCAAGTAGAGAATAGGTGAGCACTAGGGATATTTTAAAGGGCATTCCTTCATTGGATGGGGTTTGTACAAGATAATGTTTAAGGTTCTGTAGAATTTTTAGTTTAAATCTGAGAAAAGTTTTAGGATATATTTATTCTCCCATTCGTTCATTTCTGTACTTTCTTCTTCATCTATTCATCTGCAAGGGCATCTGTTGCAATCTTACTCTGTGCATGTCCCTTTATAGATGCTGCTATAGGTGAATTAAAGGAGGATGATGTAGGTTTATGCATCAGTTTTATACTCCAAATAATAACTACTTCTGAATTACGAAACCCAGAAATAAAGACAAACTATTGTGGATGTTATGGGCTTCCAGTTTAACACATTGGGTTGAAAACAATTTGTGAAACCCAATTAAAATAACAAAAGTTTAATAAATATATAAACACATGGAATGGAAGAGGAGAGAAAAGTAGATAAAAGATGTTTCCAAGTTTGGAAGATAGAAAACATATGTAAAAGTGGTACCTAACTTGATGCAGCAAGATACGTGAGCTGGTTGGCTTTATAGTCCTATGGAAAATTTCAGGAATTGTAGGTACCAGATAATTCTGCTATGTTTAAAGAATATTACATTCTGTAAACGTTAATGTTGAGTATTTAGGCTTTAGATTTGAGGAAAATGGAAATAAGTGACATAAATACTTTTATTTGAAAGTTAGACTCAGAGGGTGAGAAAGACTATACAAGATAAGGGAAAAGAGCTAATACTTCAATGTTCACTGATGAAGAAAAGTAAGCTCAAGTCTCAGAAGATGAAGAGATATTTCTCTTCAAATTTATATATGCTGCTTAGAAGCTTTCATGTTTCCAGGAACTTAAAAAAGTGCTCTAGATATTTTAGTAACACTTCTGAAATACTACTGCCTCTTGAAAATAAACTAACTCATTCATTTGTACATTTATTCAATAATTATGTTTCCCTGGAGTGGCTGAGAATACAGTAGTAAACAAGATTGACACAATGCCTAGATTCATGGAGTTCACAGTCTTGAAATGACAAATTTTATGGTTTTGTTAGATCAGTTTCTTCTTACTCTAAAAGAAAAAGAATTTGCCTGGTCATATGATAGATGTTTTATATTTAATCCTCATAGAAGCTCCATTAGGCTTCATTTTTAAAAATCTGTATATTGTTTTGGATTGGTGTAAGGATTAAATAAGATAATGGATATCGTTGGCTTAATGCTTGCCACTAAATAATCATTCAACAAGTGTTAGTTATAGTTAATCTTTCTTTTATTCTTATGATTGTGATATATGCTTTAGGACTCCACCTGTACAGATGAAGCAAGTGAAATTCAGAGAGAATGTATAACATGCTCCATGTCTCTTGACTAATAAATTGTGGAATTAAGATTTGAATCCAAGTCTGCCTCTCTCAAGACTGCATGCTCTCTCCCCTCTCTTATAAATACTCTGCCAATACATTATATAAAAATCTGCCTTTTCAGGTTGGCTTGCTATTGAGCAAGTGTTTATGAAATAATCTTTCCAAATATGTGCCTTATAAATGAGCTATTGAAATATAATTTGCTCATAAGTGGTGGTTTATTTAGCTATTGTGGAATCAAATGGATCCCCAGTAACTTGGAACATTTTTGTCTCACATTTCTTAAAACTAGTTAAGGGATTAAAATATAGTCATGTTCTGATCTTCTCGTTTTGGAGTGTCTAGGTAATGTCTGAAGGACTCTTTAACGACAGGAAGAATTCTATGTAGAGTGACGAGATTGCTTTCCTAAAACCATTTCCAAAGGTTGGTTTCAGTTAGATCGAGAGCAGACACATGGATTTCTATGGCACTGTATGACCAAAGATTTAATGACTAGGACTTCTGAAGCTAGAAGGCAGGGAGGTAGGCTGGGATGGTCGAGTCAGGGAGAATTATACTGTAACCCTACTTAGGAAGGGAAGAAAATCCAAAGCAGAGAAAGACAGAAACATTTCTGTGACTGTCATGTGAGGGACAAAAAATGAAACCAAGTGGTTGGAGCCCATCCATATTCATTGTTTGTTTGTTTGTTCATTTGATGTATTTAGAGAATTCTAAGGAAGCTCTGAATCACTAATTTTAAGGCCACCTAGTATGAGATAGTGAGATACTTTTGGATGACTTCATGTGTAGAGGTTCTAACTGAGCCACAAAAGAGTTAGTGAGACATTGAAAGAAAATCCCTGATTTCACTCAGCTTTACCGCTAGCCAGCTGTGGGAATCTAATCTCATGAGGGCTTATTTTACTCATTTACAAGTTGAAGATAAAATCTGATTTGTCTTTTCTTGTGGAAGTGTGTTGTGAGAATGGTCAAAGTAAGGCACAGTAAAGTCCTTTGAAAAGTCAAGCACCATGCAGATGAGATATATTACTAGTAGTGGTTGTAGCGACACCCACAGGAGACCAAATGCCTCTAATACCTTAATTTCTTGCACACCTTTCTTAAAGAAAGCCATTTTTTATTTGGCGCTGAGAAAAGTAGCAAGAAAGCTGTGGATGTAAAGCACTGACAAGAGTACCTACTGCCAGTACTATGTGTTAAAGTGATGTATTTTCAAGATAATAATAATGGGGGCTTACATTTATCGACAGCTTGCTATATAAACAAACATTATAATAAATAATAAATTAACTCATTTAATCCTCACAGAAATCATATGGTACATAATTTTCTTATCCCCTTTTACCTGTGGAGAGACAGACACTGAAAAATTAAGCTTCCCAAGGTCACATAGCCATTAAGGGGCTGAATCTAGTTTAGAAGTCAGATATTCTGTCTTCAAAGACTGTGTTACTAAACGCTACATCATTCAGGCTTTGGTATTGAGACTATCAGCTTGTCACTTATTTGAGTAAGCTCTTTAACACATGTTCAGATACTCATAAGATAACTTTTATATAACTTTTATTTTGGAATATTGTACTTTTAGATTTATTGAAGAGTTGAAAAGGTAGTGGAGAGTTCCCTAATATTAACATCTTCCATAACTGTGGTTCATTTGACAAAACTAAGAGGTTAATAACAATATACTACCATTAATTAAATTATACACTCGATTCAGATGTGACCGTTTTTTCTTTAATGATATTTTTCTGTTTTAGGATTGCATCTAGGATATCATATTGCATTTTGCTGCATGTCTTCATAGTCTCCTTTGCTTGGCAACAGTTTCTTAGTTTTTCCTTGTTTTTCATGATCTTGACAGTTTTGAAGAGTACTTGTCAGTATTATGTAGAATGTCTTGCAATTTGAGTCTGTTTAATGTTTTTGTCTTGGTTAGATTGGATTTATGTTTCTTTTTGTGATGAATACCACAGATGTGCCTTTCTCATTGCATTGTATCAGAGGGTGTCTAATATCAACATATTTTATCACCAGTGTTGTTAACCCTGGTCACTTGGTTAAGCTATTTTTTACCGGGATTCTCTACTGTGAAGTTCCTATTTTCCCTTTCTGTACTCTGTTCTTTGAATGCAAGTCACTAAGTCCAGCCTACATTTAAGTGGAGGGAGATTAAGTTCCACTTCATGGAGGCTGGAGTGTATTTGTATGTATTATTTGAAATTCTTTTGAAAGGACTATTTGCTTCTTCTCTTGCCCCCTGTTTTTTTATTCCAGAATTTATTTATGCTCATGTGGGCTCTTGTATATTTACATCATATTTTGGGTTATGATCTAGTACTATGTTATTTATTTTGTTGCTTATCAGATAAATTTAAAAATACTTTCTTCTTGGCTTTGAAATATGATTCAGAATATTTCATGACTTGACATCTGAAACCTATATTGAATGCAAATAGACTCTGGACATTTCCTAGTGTTATATGAAATTCATTATCTTGGTGCCCCCCCCCAAAAAAACCAGTTATAATAGGCTCTTTTAATTTATGCTTTTAACATTTTTTAAGGGCACATTGTGGTATTGTTAAGTATATGCATATTTTTGTAAAATAGATATCTAGAACTTTTTCGTCTTGCACAAATGAACTTTGTACCCATCGAACAACTACTCTGTTTCCCATGTCCCCCCCGTCCCTAGAAACTACCATCTCACTTTCTGTTTTTATGTATTTAATTATTTTAGATAACTAATATAAGTGGAGTCATGCAGTTTTATCTTTTTGCGATTGGCTTATTTCATAGCATGATAGTCTCAAGATTCATCCATGTTGTAGTATATTACAGGATTTCTCTCTTCTTAAAGGCTGAATGATATTCTACTGTATGTATATACCCCTTAGCTATTGTGAATGATGCCGCAATGAACATGGGTATGCAACTATCTCTTTGAGGTCCTATTTTTAATTTTTGGGGGGATATAAGCCCAGGAGTGGGATTGGTGAGTCATGTGGTAGTTCTATTTTTAATTTTTTGAGGACCCTCCATTTTGTTTTTCGTAGTGTTTCCATCATTTTGCAATCCCTATAACAACAGCACTGAAGGGTTCCAATTTTTCTACATCCTCACCAACACTTGTTATTTCATTTTTTTGATAGTGGCCGTTCTAATAGGTGTGAAGGTGATGTCTCATCATCATGATTTCTTTGATGATTAGTGATGTTGAACATCTTTTATATCCTTCTTGGCAATTCCCATATTTTTTTTTTGAGAAATGTCTATGAAAGTCCTTTGCTTGTTTTTAAATGATTTTTTAAATTTATTTTTTGTTTTTCAGTTGTAGGAATTCTTTACATATTCTAGATATTAACCCCTTTTCCAACATATGATTAACAAACATTTTCTCTCATTTCATAGGTTGTCTCTGTTAATTATTGTCTCTGCTACATGGAAGTTTTTAATTTTGATGTCGTTCCATCTGTCTTTTTTTGCTTCTGTTACCCGTGTTTTTAATGCCATATTCACGTAATCATTGCCCATTCCATTGTCATGAAGATTTTCCCCTATGTATTCCTCTGGGAATTTATAGTTTAGGTCTTACATTTGGGCCTTTAATACATTTTTGAGTTAATTTCACTGTATGGTTCAAGATAAATGTACATCTTCATCTTTTTCATGTGGATATCCAATTTTTCCAATATCATTGATTGAAGGGACTATTCTTTTCATATTGCAAGGTCTTGGCACATTTGTGAAAGTTCATTTGACCATATACGGGAATGTTTATTTCTGAGCTTTCTACTTTGTTTGAACACATTGGTGTATATGTCTGTCTTTATGTCAATATCATACTGTTTTGGTTATGGTAGGTTTGTAATACGTTTTGAAATCAGGTAGTGGATGCCTTCCAAATTTGTTCTTCTTCCTAAAGATTGTTTTGGCTTTTAGGGTTTTTGAGATGACATATTAATTTTAGGATATTTTTCTACTTTGAAAAAAATGCTACTGAGCACACAATTTATAGTTAATAATAATTTATTGTATATTTCAAAGTCACTAGAAGAATTGTAATCTTCCCAACACAAAGAAAAGATAAATGTTTAAGGTGATGGCTGTCTCTCAATTACCCTGCATTGCTCATTACACATTGTATATAGGTTTCAATATATCACATGTACTCCCAAGATATGTATAATTATTAAATATAATTTAAAATGCTACTGATATTTTGATAGGGATTACATTGAATCTGTAGATTACTTTGAATAGTAGAGAAATTTAAACGAGGTGAAGTCTTCCAGTCCATAAACACCGATATCTTCCTGTTTATTTGTTTCTTCTTCAATGTTTTGTAGTTCTCAGTGTATAAGTCTTTCACCTCCTTGGTCAAGTTTATTCCTAAGTATTTTTTTGACATTATTGTAAATGGGCTGTTTTCTCGATTTCCTTTTTTTGGTTAATTTTTGCAAGTTGATTTTGTATCCTGTAACTTTGCTGAATTTATTAGTTCTAACAGTTGTGTGTGTGTGTGTGTGTGTGTGTTTGTGTGTGTGTGTGTGTGTATTTGCAGAATCTTTGGGGTTTTCAACATATAAGATCATATCGCCTGTGAATAGAGATAATTTTGCTGCTTTTTAAAAATTATGCTTTAAGTTTTAGGGTACATGTGCACAACGTGCAGGTTTGTTACATATGTATACATGTGCCATGTTGATGTGCTGCAGCCATTAACTCGTCATTTAAAATTTGGATGCCTTTTTCCTTTCCTAATTGCTCTGACTGGGAGTTCCAGCAGTATGTTGAAAAGAAGTCGTGGAAGTCATGAGAGTAGGCATATTTGCTTTGTTCCTGATCTTAGAAGAAAAAGCTTTTAGTTTGCTGAGGTGATGTTAGCTGTGGGCTTTCTTATATGACCTTTATTGTGTGGAGGCAATTTATTTCTATTTCTAGTTTGTTTTTATGATGAAAGTCTGAAGAATTTTATCAGATGCTTTTTCTACATCAGCTGAAATTATCATGTAATTTTTGTTCTTTGTACTGTTAACATGTTATGCTACGTTTATTGATTTTCATATGTCGAACCATGTTTGCATTTCAAGGATAAATCACCCTTGGTCATAACATATAATTTTTTAAATGTACTGTTGACTTTGTTTTACTAAGATTTTGTGGAGAATTATTGCACCAATATTCTTCAGGGTTATTCGTCTGTAGTTTTATTTATCTGGCTTTGGTATCAGGGTAATGCTAGCCTCATAGAATAAATTTGGAATTTTTTTTCATCTTCAGTTTTTTGGAAGAGTTTGAGAATAATTGACATTAATTGTTGTTTAAATATTTCATAGAATTCTCCAGTGAAGCCATCTGGTCTTAAACTTATCTGTTAAGAGGCTTTAGATTACTGAGTCAATCTCCTTATTAATTAGAGATCTATTCAGATTTTCTATTTCTTCATGATTTAGTCTTGGTAGGTTGTATATTTCTAGGAATTTGTCCATTTAATCTAGGTTATCCATTTTGTTAACATACAATTATTTATAGTACTTTCTTATGATCCTTTTAATTTCCGTAGCATCAGTTGTAATGTCTCCCCTTTCATTTATGATTTTAATTATTTGAGTCTTCTCTGTTCTGTTTTTTCTTAATCTCTCTAAGGGCTTGACAATTTTGTTGATCTTTTTAATAAACCAAATCTTAGTCATTGATGTTTTTCTATTGCTTTTTCATTCTCTATTTTGTTTGTTTGATCTCTAATTTTATTATCTTCTTCCCTTTGTTAACTTTGGGTTAGTTCGTTCTTCCTTTTTCAATTCCTTGTGGAATAAAGCTAGATTGTTGATTTGAGATTTTTTTAAAATGTAAATGTTAACAACTATAAGCTTCTCCCTTAGTAATTCTTTTGCTATGCCCCATAAGTTTTGGCATGTTGTGTTTTAATTTTCATTTATTTTAAGATATTTTCTTATTTCTTTTTTTATTTCACTTTGACTCATTGGTTGTTTAAGTATGTGGTGTGTAATTTCTACATATTTTTGAATTTTCCAGTTTTGCTACTGTTCCTGATTCATTTCATTGTGATCAGAAAAGCTGCTTGGTAAGATTTCCATCTTTTAATATTTGTTTTACTTATTTTGTAGCCTAACATGATCTATTCTAGAGAATGTTCTGAGTGCATTTGAGAAAAATGTATATTATGTTGCTGTTAAATGGTAGGTTCTATATGACTGTTAGGTTCAGTTGGTCTGCAGTGTTGCTATGCCCTCTATGTTCTTAATGGTCTTCCGTCTGGTTGTGGTGGATATTGAAATTTCCTACCATTATTGTGTTATTGTCTATTGTTCCCTTCAATTTTGTCAATGTTTGCTTCATGTATTTGGGTGCTCTGATGTTAGTGCATATATACATATATATGTATATATATATATATATTTTTTTAATTGTTATATCTTTCTGAAGAATTGACACTTGTGTCATTAGAGCATGTCCTTTGTCTCTTGTGGCAGTTTTTTAATTAAAATTTAGTTTGTCTGTATAAGTAGCTACTTCTGCTCTCTTTTGGTTACCATCTGCATAGAATTTTTATCCTTTTACTTTCACGCTTTGTTCACCTTTCCATCGGAGGTAAGTTTTTTGTAGAAAGCATATAGTTGCATCTTTTTTTTTTAAAGTAATCCATTCAGTCACTTCATATCTTTTTATTGGGGAGTTTAATCCATTTACATTTAAAGATATTACTGTAAGGAAAAACTTACTACTGTCATTTCCTTAATTCCTCTTTGACTTTTACTTCTGCTAACTTTAATGTGTCTTTACATGGGTCTTTTTTTGGTCATTCTGGATAAGGTCCTTTGAGTTCTTTGAATTTGGATGTCTATTTCCTTCCTCAGATTTGGGAAATTTTCAGCCTTTATTTCTTCAAATAAGCTCTGTGTCCTTTCCTGCTCTCTTCTCCTTCACTGTGTATTACATGTTTTTCTGCTTGGTGGTGTACCTAAGTCTCTCCTACTTTCTTCACTTTTCTTCATTCTCGACCTCTCTGTCTCTGTATCTCTTTCTCTCTTTTTGCTCCTCTGATTCATTAATTTCAAATGATCTTTCTACACGTTTGCTGAATCTTTCTTTTGCTTAATCAAATCTACTATTGGACCCTCTAGAAAATTGTTGAGTTCAGTTATTGCGTTATTTAGTTTCAGAATTCCTGTTTGGCCTTTCTTTTTTTAGTTTTTAAAAAATCATTTTTTTAAATTGGGAAATGGATCATTTTCCTGATTTCATTTAGTTGTCTATCTCTGTAAATCATTGCCTTCTTTACAACAATTATTTTGAATTATTTGTCAGGTAATTCATCTGTGTTTCTTTGAGGTTGGTTTTTGGAGATTAATTTTGTTAATTAATTTTGTTCTGCCATGCTTTCCTATTTCTCTTTCTCTCTCTCTCTCTCTCTCTCTCTGTGTGTGTGTGTGTGTGTGTGTGTGTTTGGCTGAGTTTTATGCATTTGAAAAAACAGCTACCTCTTCCAGTCTTCACAGATTGGATTTGTTCAGGGAAAGACCTTCACCAATTAGCCCAGCTAGAGATCCTGGGGGCTTGAAACCTTTTTTGGGGAATGTGATTTTTCCAGTCTTGTGCATATGATTCCCCAATTAGAGAGCTTTGCTGTTTTCTTTCTCAGGAGCTTATAATCTCTTGCTTTCTGTGATGTCTATCAGTCATACTATAGGTTATCTCATAGAAGTAGCAAGGTACTCCTCTTTCATTTGTCTTAGTAGCCTCCAGGCATCCAAAGCATGGTAGCTTTCCATTAGCTTCCCAAGTCAGATGAGACAGTTACCAGTTCCTTAGGCAGCATTCCAAAAAGCCAAAATGCCAAATGTCTGGTTTACTTTTTTCCTCTTTCCCAAGGGAGAAGTGATGAGTTGAAAATCTTGTCCCAGTTGTACCAAGCCCTAACAGCCTCTACCTGCAGCACCACATGGTTCCCCACTTTCTTTCTTTCTTTCTTTTTTTTTTTTTTTTGAGATGGAGTCTCACTCTGTCGCCCAGGCTGGAGTGGCAGTGGCACCGTCTTGGCTCACTGCAAGCTCCACCTCCCGGGTTCATGCCATTCTCCTGCCTCAGCCTCCCGAGTAGCTGGGACTACAGGCGCCCGCCACCAAACCCAGCTAATTTTTTGTATTTTTAGTAGAGACGGGGTTTCACCGTGTTAGCCAGGATGGTCTCGATCTTCTGACCTGGTGATCCACCCGCCTCGGCCTCCGAAAGTGTTGAGATTACAGGCTTGAGCCACCGCGCCCGGCCACTTGCTTTTGCTTTAAGAGACCTCCAGGCATCCAAATTATGCGGTTCTGTTAGTACTTTTAGTCAGGCAAAACAGATACCAGTCTCTTGGGCTGTCTTCCAAAAAGCCAGGATGTTAGATGTACACTCTTCTCTTTGCCCTTAAAGGAAAAGCCATGAGCCAACCTAAACTGTGCTGACTTGGAGGAGCAATCATGGATAAAATGGAATGGCCCTTCTTACCCTCTTCAATGTTGCTGTACTTAGCTTTGTGCTCACGAGGGGTACTGCAACTTCTTAACGTTTTTCTGGAATTCTCAAAAAGGATTTTTGCTTTGTTTGTTGCTGTTAATTCAGTGACCCTGTGGGAAAAGAGAAGTGAGACTTCTTATTTTACCATCTTACTGATATTACTTCAATTATAATAAACTTAAATACCATCTTCAAGTTTATGATGGATTTCTACAAAATACTGAATGTGAGGAAACTTTCTCAAAGTTAGTAGTTACACTGAAATTGGGGAAAATAACTCATGAAACCCACAGTTTTTACTTAAAAATAATTAGTTTGCCATTTAGACTTTTTTTTTTTTTTTTGACACGGAGTCTCGCTCTGTTGCCAGGCTGGAGTGCAGTGGCGCGATCTCGGCTCATTGCAACCTCTGCCTCCCAGATTCAAGAGATTCTCCTGCCTCAGTCTCCCGAGTAGCTGGGACTACAGGTGCGCACCACCATGCCCAGCTAATTTTTGTATTTTTAGTAGAGACGGGGTTTCATCATGTTGGCTAGGATGGTCTCAATCTCTTCACCTTGTGATTGCCCCGGCCTCCCAAAGTGCTGGGATTACAGGCGTGAGCCACCGCGCCCAGTCACCATTTAGTTTTATACAAGTATAACATCTAGTTAGAGATAATTCACTTTTGATTATTCCAGCCCTATTTGCCTTTAACTTTAATAGCATCAACACCCAAGAGTTATTCATTGGCAGATTAACATTTTTAAGGTTTGTGGCCTCTAAATGACAGAATGAAAAAAAATCATTGGACAAATGTGAAGGAGCAAATATTCATCAACTGGAGGGAAAAATATTTTGATTAAAGATTTGAAAGTAGATTACTAGGGTTAGTTAAAATTGCTAGAGTTCAACTGCTATTGGGACTTTGTTCAAGAGAATGAGGAATATATGCTAGTAATAGAACAAGGAAAATAAGGTGGCTATGAAAATATACAGATGCAGGAAATCTTAGAATATGCATTTATTTTTTAAAAAGTGAGTATTTAACTATTTAGTATATCACTGGGAAAATTTATGCAGTGACTGAGAAGCAGACTAGGTGCTTTGACCAATACATTTTACCTTCAATTTATGTCCTGTTGTGCATGTGTGGCAATCATCAAGTTATCATGTTATTGCTTTCATCCAAAGGTCATTAAAAGATCTATGGAGCAAAGGATAAATAGAGTATGATGTTTAGAATGGATTATAGGGACAAAAACAGAACAATATGACTTTCTGTATGTAAAACAAACTTGCATTTTGGAATAGAATTTAGAATAGAAATGATCAAACCTCTGCCATTATTATTATCTATAATTATTAAATAAACTTTGGCTCTAGATTTTTGAAGCACCCAAGAAATAGAGACATTCTGAGTCATAAGCAGAGCTCTGCTACAGATTAATTTACTTGTTTCTTTAGGTGTTTTAAATGATGTTTCTATTAAAAAGTCTGTATGTGAATTCTGGCTTCATTCTGGATGCATGGAGTGGATTAGTAAGTAATGAAAAAGGATTTTCAAAGTAAGTTGTGCAAGATGATCTCTTGTCATTCAGAAAGATACTATTAAAACTTCCTACATCGGGCATGGTGGGATCACGCCTGTAATCCCAGCACTTTGGGAGGCTGAGCAAGGAGGATCACCTGAGGTCAGGAGCTTGGGACCACCCTGGCCAACATGGCAAAGCCCGAACTCTACTAAAAATAAAAAAAATTAGTTGGGTGTGGTGGTGCATGCCTGTAATCCCAGCTACTCAGGAGGCTGAGGCAGAGAATCTCTTGAACCTGGTAGGCAGAGGCTGCAGTGAGCTGAGGTCATGCCATTGCACTCCAGCCTGGGTGACAGAGTGAGACTCCGTCTCAGAAATAAATAAATATATAAAACTTCCTTAAAAATGATTTTGACCTCATTTAAAACTTCTTTTTTTTGGTGTGTGCATGAATTTAAAAAAATTTCTATATCAGTACAGTAAAACACATATTTACTTTTAAATAAATAAGAATATTACAAAACTTTTTACAGATAAGACTGTCTTAAGTTTAGGTCCATTGAGATCCAAGGCTTGGAACTTTTGCATTCAATTAGGCATTGACATTTTTCAAAAAGCAGATTTATTGAGGTATAATTTACATACCATAAAATTCACCCTGTGTAACCAATGAAATAATTTTTAGTAAATTTTTAAAATTTGCAACCATCACAGTATACCAGCTTTAGAATATTTCCATCACCCTAAACATTTCTTTAAAGCTCATCTTCAGTAAATTCCTATTCCTTCTGATTTCTGTCTCTATAAATTTTCCTTTTTTTGGACATTTTATATAAATGGCTATACAATATGTAGTCTTTTGTGTGTAACTTCCTTCATTCAGCATAATGCTTTTTAAAATTTTAAACACTTTTTTCTTTGTTATATTTTAATAGTTTTTGGGAAACAGGTATTTTTTGGTTACATGGATAAGTTCTTTAGTGGTGATTTCTTCGATTTCGGTGCATCCGTCACCCAAGCAGTATATTTTGTACTCAAAATTTTGTGCTGTACTCAATGTATAGTCTTATCCCTCACCCTCTCCCACCCTTCTCCCAAGTCGCCAAAGTCCATGATATCATTCTTATACCTTTGTGTATTCATAGCTTAGCTCCCACTTACAACTGAGAATATATGATATTTAGTTTTCTATTCCTAAGTTAATTCACTTAGAATGATGGTCCCTAACTCCATGTAGGTTGCTGCAAATGCCATTATTTCCTTCCATTTCATAGATGACTGGTATTCCATGGTGTATATATTTTCTTTTTCCACTGTTTGGTTGATGGGCATTTAGGTTGGTTCCATATTTTTGCAATTGTGAATAGTGCTGCTATAAACACCACTTAGTGTAATGTTTTTGAGGTTTACTCACATAGTAGTATGTAACCATATTTCATTCCCTTTTTTGCTTAATAGTGTTCCATTTTATGGATACACCATATTTAATTTATCTACTCATTATTTAATGGATGTTTGGATTGTTTCCAGTTTGTGGTTACAATATAATGTTGATATGAATATAATAGTCCTCCCTTATCTGCAGGGAATATATTACAAGACTTAAGTGGATGCCTGAAACTGCAGATAGTGTCAAACCCTATATATACAAGTTGAGTATCTTTTATCTGAAATGCTTGGGACCCATGCTTCGGATTTGGAATTTTTTTTTAATTTTGGAATATTGTATTATACTTACTGTCTGAACATCCCAGATCCAAACATTCAAAATCTGAAATGCCCCAATAAGCATTTCCTTTATCATTTCAGTGTTCAAAAAGTTTCAAATTTTGGAACATTTCAGATGTTGGATTTACAGATTTGGAATGCACAACCTCTTGTATATATTTTCCAATATGTACATAACTATCATAAAGTTTAATTTATAAATTAGGCATGTTAAGAGATTAACAACAATAACTAGTAATAAAATAGAACAATTATTAAAATATACTGTAATGTATGTGAATGTGATGAACAATGATGATGAGCATTTTTTCATATGTCCCTTGGCCATTTGTGTATTTTCTTTTGAGAAATATCTGTTCAGATCTTTTGCACATTTAAAATCTGGTTATTTGATTTTTTTTTAAATTGGGTTGAGTTGTTATATGTTTTGGATATTTAGCCCTTACTGGATACACAGCTTGCAAATATTTTCTCCCATTCTGTGGGTTGTCTCTTCACAGCTTTGATTATTTCCTTTAATCTGCAGAAGCTTTTTAGTTTGATGTAACCTTACTTGTCAGTTTTTGCTTTTGTTGCCTATGTTTTTGGGGTCATATAAAAAAATTGTTCAGACCAGTGTTGTGGGGTTTTCCTACTATGTTTTCTTCTAGTATTTAGAGTTGATTTTTGTAGATGATTGAGATAGGGTCTAACTTTATTCTTCTGCATGTGAATATTCTCTTTTCCCACCACCACTTATGAGACATTATCCTCTTCCCATTGTATGTTCGTGGCATCTTTGTAAAAAATCAATTGAATATAAATACACGGACTTATTTCTGGGTTCTCTGTCCTGTTTCATTAGTCTATGTGTCTTTTTTATTTATGTACCATGATGTTTTGATTACAGAAGTTTTGTAGTATATTTCTTATCAGAGAGTGTGATGCTTCTAGCTTTATTCTTTTTGTTCACTATTGCTTTGGCTATTCAGTGTCTTTTGTGGTTCCATACAACTTTTAAAATTGCTTTTCTATTTCTGTGAAAAACGTATTGGAGTTTTGTTAGGGATTGTATTGAATCTGTAGATTGCTTTGGGTAGCTGGGACATTTAAAAAATATTAAATCTCCCAATCCATAAATACAAGATGTCTTTCCATTTATTTGTGCTTTCTTCAATTTATTTCATCATTGTTTTCTAATTTTAAATGTAAAGATCTTTCACTTTCTTGGTTAGATTTATTCCTAAGTATTTTAATTTTCTTAGCTATTGTAAATGGGATTGTTTCTTGATTTCTTTTTCATATAGTTTGTTGTTATTGTATAGAAATGCTTTATGTTCTTTTTGTTCATTTTGTGAAACTTTACTGATTTCAGTAAAGTTGTAGGATAATAAAGTTAACTTTACTAATAAAGTAAAGTTTATTAGTTCTAACAGTTTTTTTGGCAGAGTCTTTATGGTGAAGTCTTTAAGATCATATGGTCTGCAGACAGCGACAGTTTAACTTCTTCCTTTCCAATTTCGATACCTTTTATGTCTTTCTCTTGTCTAATTGCTCTGGCTAGGACTTCCAGTACTATGGTGAATAGATGTGGTGTGAACTGGCATTCTTATCTTGTTCCTGATCTTAGAGGAAAAGCTTTCAAGTTTACACTGTTAAGTATGTTGTTCTCTATGGGTTTGTTATGTATGGTCTCTATTGTGATGAAGTATGTTCCTTCTTATATCCAATTTTCTGATAGTTTTTATTATGAAAGTAGGTTGAATTATGTCATAATTTTTCTGCATCTATTGAGATGAACATATGGTTTTTATCCTTCATTCTGTTAATGTGGTGTAACACATTTATTGATATGATTTTGTTGAATCATCCTTACATGTCAGGGATAAATCCCATTTAATTATGGTGAGTGATCCTTTTAATGTGCTGCTAAATTCAGTTTCTAGTATTTTGTTGAAGATTTTTGCATCTATGTTCATAAGGAATATTTGTCTATAATTTTCTTGTTTTCAGTATCTGGGTAATGCTTGCTTCGTAAAAGGAGTTTGGAAATATTCCCTCTTCTTCAGTTTTTGAATTTAAGAAGAATTTGCACTGCTGCTTCTTTAATTGTTTGGTAGAACTCAGCAGTGAAACTTTTTAAAAGAAACTGATTTGGTCTCTTTAATTGCCCTAGGTCTGTTCAGGTTTTCTATTTCTTCATGATTTAGAGTGACATGTTGTATGTTTCTATGAATTTATCTGTTTCTTCTAGGGTACTCAATTTCTTGGCATGTAATTGTTCATAGTAGACTCTTATGATCGTCCATCAATTGTATTGTCTCCTCTTCCACTTCTGATTTTTTTATTTGAGTCTTCTCTTTTTTTTATTAGTATAGCTTAAGTTTTGTTGATTTCAGTTATGTTTTCAAAAAATGAACTCAGTTTCATTAAACTTTTCTGTTGTTGTTCGTATCTCTATTTCATTTATTTCAGCTCTGATCTTTATTATCTTCTGAATGATATCTTGATTATCTCTACGTTTTGTCAGTTATGAACATCCATCTGCAGGTTTTCATGTGAACATAAAGATTTCAGTTTTTTTGAGTATAGACCAAGGAGTTTGATTGCTGGGTCTTATGATAAATGTATGTTTAGTTTTGTAAGAAAGTGCCAAACTATCTTCCAAAGGGCTGTGCCATTTTGCGTTCCCACCAGCAATTAATAAAATTCCTGTTGCTCCACATTCTGACTAGCATTTGGTGTGTTAGTGTCTGGATTTTAGCCATTTTAATAGGTATGCAGTGGTATCTCATTGTTGTTTTAATTTGCGTTTCCCTAATCACATGATATGAAGCAATTTTTTTTTGTATTCTTATTTGCCAATTGTATATTTTCTTTGGTGGGGTGTCTGTTAAGGTCTTTGGCCTACATTTAAAAATCAGTTTTTTATTTTCTTATTATTAAAGTTTAAGAGTTCCTTGTATATTTTGAATAATAGTCCTTTATCAGATATGTCTTTTAAAAATATTTTTTCTTGGTCTGTGGCTTGTTTTTTCTTTCTATTAACAATGTCTTTTGCAGAGCTGATGTTTTTACTTTTGATAAAGTACAGCTTATTAAGTCTTTCTTTCATGGGTTGTACCCTTGTGGTGTATCTACAAAATCATGACCAAATCCAAGGTCATTTAAATTTTCTCCCATGTTATCTTCTAGGGGTTTTATATAAAGTTTTGTATTTCACATTTAGATCTATGACCCATTTGGAATTAATTTTTGTGAAAGGTGCAAGGTCTGTATCTAGTTTTTTTTTTTTTTTTTTTGCATGTTGATATCCAGTTGGTTCAGCACCATTTGTTGAAAAGACTGTCTTTGCTCCATTGTATTGCCTTGCTCATTTGTCAAAGATGAGTTGATTATTTTTTTGTGGGTCTTTTTCTGGGCTCTCTATTCTGTTCAATTGAACTATTTTGCCTGTTTTTTTAATACTACACTGTCTTCATTACTATAGTTTTGCAGTAGATATTGAAGTTAGGTAATGGCAATTCTCCAATTTTGTTCTTCTCCTTCAATATTGTGTTGGCTATTCTGAGGTTTTGCCTCTACACATAAACTTTAGTATCAATTTGTTGATATCCGTAAAATAACTTGCTCAGATTTTGATTATGATTGCATTGAATCTACAGATCACGTTGGGAAAACTGACATCTTGACAAAATTGAGCCTTCCAATCCATGAATATTAGCAACTCTCCATTTATATAATTTCTTTCATCAGTTTTGTAGTTTTTCTCATAAAAATCTTGCACATATTTTTGTTAGATTTATACTAAAATGTTTCAATTTTGGGGTGTTAATGAAAATGATATTCGGTTTTTAACTTCACATTCTATTTCTTTATTACTGGTATGTAAGAAAGTGATTGATTTTTGTATATTAACCTTGTATTCTACAACCTTGGTTTTAGCAGTTGTTTTTTGTTTACTCTTTCGGACTTTCTACATGCTTTATGATTTGAAATGTACAAATTTCTTCTTTTCTTAAATTTATTTATTCATTTTTATGCTTGTGTATGAAATTGTTTCCTGAATTTATTTTTGGGTTCCTCATTGTTAGTATATATAAATAAAATTAATTTTTTGAATTTGTGACCCATGACCTTGCTGAAGTTATTTGTTAGTTTTTTTGTCCTTAAAATTTTTTATATACAAGATTATTTCATCTGTCTTCAAAAACAGGTTTACTTCTTCCTTTTCAATTTATGTGCCTTCTACTTCTCTCTTTCCCCTTCTCACTCTCATGTTTGCTTTATTGTACTGGCTGGTACCTCAAATAAATAAAATGTTGAATGGCATTGGTGAGTTTGAGTACCTTGCCTTCTTCCCAACCTCAGTGGGAAAGTATTTACTCTTGCATCATTAAGAATGATGTTAGCTGTAGGCTTTTTATAGTTGCTGTTTATCGGTTTGAGAAAATTCTCTTCTATTTCTGATTTATTGAATATTTTTCATTATGAATGGTTGTTGGAATTTGCTAAGAACTTTTCTGCATCAATCAATATAATTTTTGTCCTTTATTCTACTAACATAGCATGTTACTTTAAGCAGTTTTCATATATTAAACCAATTTTGCATTCCTGTTATAAATCCAATTTAGTCATAAGTATAATCAAAAGTAAAATTTTTTGTATGTTGCTAGATTCACTTTGCTAATATTTTGTTGGGATTTTTGCTTCTAAGTTCATGAGGGATAATGGTTTGTAATTTTCTTTTCTTGTAATGTCTTTGTCTGATTTTGATAATAGGATAGTTTGGGAAGTATTCTCTTTCTGAAAGTTTGTGAAGGATTAGTATTATTTATATATTAATTATGTTAGAATTAATCGTTTTTATTTTTAAAAAGTAAATCAGATCATATTAATTATTTGCTTAAATTCCAATTATGCCTCCACGTTAAATTTTGCATAGAATCCAGTTTCCTTACCAAGGCCTACAAGGCCCAGTGTATAAAGAGCCTTTCTATATCTGACATTGTTTTCTATTAATTTCTTACTTGCCCACTATGCTCTAACTACACAGGCCTTTTTATGTACCTCGAACGCTCTAATCTTAGGGCCTTTTTACTTGATTCTTTCTATTACTGGCTCTTTCTCATCAATTATATCTTAGCTCAAATGTAATTGATAGAGTTATTCCCAGTTTACTCACCTTCATTTCTGCTCCAATGACTTTTTACCCCCTTATTATGTTTTATTTTTTTTCCAGAACTGTTCAGTATTTGACATTCTTATTTATTTGTATATTTAGCATTTATTATCTGTCTCTTCTCCCTTAAACATAAGCTCAGTGAAGGCAGCTATCTGGCCTTTCTCATTTGTTGCTATATCCCTTGTACCTAGAACAGCGTCTGGTCCTTAGTAAAACCTCAATCATTATTTGCATAATAAGTGAATGAAATGAGTTATCCACGGTCTTGCTTGGATTTTGGAAAGATAATTAGATAATGTGATCCTTCCCAAGAGTTCTTAATCAGAAACCTTAAAAATAGAAAAAATAGGCCCGGCACGGTGGCTCACGCCTGTAATCCCAGCACTTTGGGAGGCCGTGGCGGGCGAATCACGAAGTCAGGAGATCGAGAGCATCCTGGCTAACACGGTGAAACCCCTCTCTACTAAAAATACAGAAAAATTAGACGGGCGTGGTGGCGGGCGCCTGTAGTCCCAGCTACTTGGGAGGCGGAGGCAGGAGAACAGCGTGAACCCGGGAGCCTGAGCTTGCAGTGAGCCGAGATTGCGCCACTGCACTCCAGCCTGGGGGACAGAGGGAGACTCTGTCTTAAAAAAAAAAAAAAAAAAAAAAAAAAAAAAGAAAAGAAGAAGAAAAAGAAAAAGAAAAAATAAGTTGATAGAAATAATGAGATCCACTTTTGTCGGTAAATAGCATTACAAAAGTTTGGTATCAGTGTTGTCAAGACCGTATTGGTCATATGGACAGTAAGAAATTAAAGAAGTGGTTGGGATCTTTAGGCTCAATTACTTCCTCCGATAATTAAAATGATTAAACAAATATTTCCCTTTGCTCATTTTACTGATCCAAACAGATCATTCCATAACATCCTGGTGTGATCTGTGGTATCCTTAAGGACCTTGAAGCTCCATTATCTTCCTCATTTTCTTCATTCATTTAAAATAAAAGTCAGCCTCTAATGGACGATACAAGACAATTTCCACCTTCTTAATAAAAAGATCCCCCGGAAGTTTTTGGCTTACTTATTATTTTAAACTTCTATGCATATAAGTCAGATCACGTAATATCCACATATAATATTTCAGTTAGAAATTTGGTTTTTTGTTTCTATTTAAAATCTCATTTTATAAAGCATTAACTGATAAAGTTGCTTTTTTTCCATTCATACATCATGGAATTATTGTATTCAGATTTACTTCAGTTATTTGCCTCTTCTGTGTCTGTATCAACACTTTAACCTATTTTTTTTTGTCATCGAATACCATTTTCCATTTAACAGATTTCCAAAGTAGCTTATTTTTAAAGTTGTTTGAGATACAGCGATCTTGGAATCAGCATATGATACTGTCTCTAAAAATGTTATTCCAAGCTACAGGTAAATATTTATAAAATATTTTAACATTTTATAAACATTATAAAAGTTTTTATTTTTATTCACCCTATTTATTATATACTTATCAATACACCACTTTGTATATGTAAGTGTTGCATTTTTTTTGGTAACATGGTCTTTAAAAAGCTTGTTTCTGTTTGAATTGTAAGCTCTTATTCCAGATAGAAGTACTGAATCCACATTTAATATTTTAATTTTTTTGTCTTTTTTCTTTTTTGTTGCTTTTTAAATATCAATCTCATGATTTAAGCATCCCAAATTAGCACTGATTACAGACTAATGTGTCTTCTCCAAACTACACTTAGTTGCTTAAAATAAATATTGAATTCCACTTAATAAAAATATTTTAAAAGCCCTCTAATACAGTGCAACATTCTTTTTTGTATGAGATCATTTTGGGGGAGAATTCATGCTTCCAGTTTGGCCAGATAGAGATTTTAAAGAATATATTCATGTCTTTTAGTTTTCAGACTTCCAGGAATATAAATTTTTTTCCATTTGTTTAATGTAGATTTTTCTCTCCCATCTTTTAAAAATATTTGTGCAGAAGTGAGTATTTTATTTGATTACTTACTCTTCTACTAACTACCACCATAAAGAAATCCACCTAATTGATCCTACATGTTTGAAGTAATGTTGAACACTACATGCTTTTTGAGAATGTAACATCTATGAAAGTTCGTTTCTTTGAAAAATCAAACAAAAGCAGATGAGTGACTTATTTACTTTAACTATATAGTATCCTAGTATTTGACGTGTTAGGATTAATTTTGTATTTTTAGATGCATAACTCAAATTTTTATTAAAACAGGAAACTTTAATATCTTTATAATTATAAAATCTTATTGTTAACAAATCTGTTAGATGGGCAGGTAGTTCATAGGCAATACCTGTGCCAGTATTATAGTATAGTAGTTAAAGGTATGATTTGGAGCAAGGCATCCTCAGTTTAAATCTTGATCTTCCTTTTATAGCCATGTGATTTTTAGGAAAGTTGCTTAGCCTCTGTGTGCCTCCATAGCCTCCTATATAAATTGAGAATGACGGAAAGATTAAGTAATTTGACAAGCATAAAGAAAATGTGTGGTGCATAATAAATATTAAATAAGTATTTGACATCTTAAATAAGTATCTGATATTATTGTTATAATCAACAATAACAGTAGAATGTCCAGTCAAGAACTTAGTCTTTTTAAAAATTTATTACTGTTTTCTGTAAACACTGTGATGACTTAAGAACTTAGTCTTAACACCAGCTCATCTAATTGTGATTCATTTTCTTTTTCCCTGTCAAACTGTTTTAATTTAAAATGCATTTATTTGTTAACTACCATTAGTTAACTATTACTAGGTGGGATATATCTTCTGCCAATTAAAAACTTATTATTGACAGGTGTGTTTGACAAAAATCCAATTAACTCTAAATAAGATGAAATATAATAGGAAAAAAGCTAGTATTTATTGATCATGTACTTAGCATTGTTCTTCAAATTCCTTTTTCTTTATTTATTTAATTCCAAACTCTTCAAAATTGGCATTACAATTCCAATTTTTACAGATAAAGAAACTGGAGTTCAAAAAGTTATGAAAATTGCTAAAAGCCACACTGGTGTAACTAGGATTTACAACTATTTGTAAATGAAGAGGGTAATTTTATTATGCAGAAAGAGGTTCAAATTCATCCTAGATGTTGAAGCTAAAGTTTCTGAAAATGCTGTTGCTTATGAAAGTGACAATTGGCTATGTTTCACAGGCTTTGGGACAGTTTTTCTTGTGGCTGTATATTGGTTCAGGCCTACTCTTGTTCCTATTTCAGCTAGGGCATCTTTCTGAATTTTTCAACTGGGGTATCTTGTCCTGCTTTTGACCACCTCTAGGAGGTTGCATATATTCGTTGTTAGGAATAACAAGGCACCTTATATTCCATGCCACCATCACTTCTTTGTGATTCATTTGGACAGCTCTACCTACAGAAAAGCCTGGTTATCCTGAAAGTACATACAATCCCAAAGATAGAACTTTAAAGAGAATAGATATGTGAATAATACATTGCAAATGAAGGTCAACTCCTAAATATCCAAATAGATTTTAATTCTGCTCAAGACAGATCAATAAAGCCAAATTTGATGATTTCAGATATAGCTGATTTAGAGCTATTACCTTAAAACCAACTTGCTATTTCCTGTACCAATGAAAGATTGCATGACTTTTACAGTAAATGTTACTTAAAGAAAAAATTGCCCTTATAGTTCTTGGCCAAATATCTGGGGTCAGATGGAAAACCTTTGGAAGCTTAGCAATTTTGGCAGTTCCCCAGAGTTTAGTAGTATTAATGTTTTAGTTTCCTAATAACATTTTAAATTTCTTTAAATTCTCAAATAGATTATGTCATTTGAAAATATAGAATAATGTCAAAAAAGGAATATAATAACCTTGAGATTTTCAAATATTTATTTTGGAAGCTCTTCACACTTATATAATTTAATATAATAATTGGTTGATTTGGTTTTTCTTTCCATTGTATTTAAATTCTTACAGGAATATTTTAACATAATAGGTTGCCAGCAGGAGCTTAAGTAGTAAAAATAAAGAATGAATGCCATTATAATAATTTTTGAGAAAATTTTCTCTATTTCTGTACTCAATAACTATTTATTTGTGCATTTATAGTTATATTCATCCCTGTGTCTTTACCTAGATTTGTTTACGGACTTCATACTCAAGTATAACTGGCTGCTGATACATTTTCACGGAAAGATCACCCTTGAGGCACTTCAAGCCCAACAGCTCCAAAATCAAATTTGTTATTTTTATACTTCGATTTTTCTTCCAAGTTCCTTAATTTGGTCAATGGTATCATCATCCATTATTTATTCAAACAAGAAACCTTTTAGTTATATTTAAATTTTCTTTTTCACCTTCCATATCCAATTAGTTACCAATTTTGATCCTGCTCTTTAATTTCTGAAATAATCTTTTTTTTTTTTGCCATCTCCTTGTAACTATTACTATAGCTTTCAAATTGGTCTCCTAGCCTATTCTCATTCCAAACTCACCCACTGAACCTGTCTTCTATTCTATCTTAGCCTAGGTCTTCCCCCAGAGCAGATCCTGAGACAGGGCTCTCATGCTGGTTGCTTACTTTGGGAGGTGATCCTAAGGAACAAGAATGAGCTGCTGAGAAAAGTGAAACAAGCAAGGAGAGAGCAATGATCTGGATGCCTTATCAAGCTGGGTCCACCGGGGCAATTAGCACCCTGTCTTACTAAAGACTCCTGATGAGCTCTGTAGAATCTACCTCAGAATTGTACATCCGGGGGATGAAAACAGGGAGCATTTATCTACTAGCTTCCATTCTCCACTGTTCTAGAGTTTCTTAAAGGTGTTAACTCACGTATTTTCAGGTTTAGTTGAACAGATGCCCACATGGGATTACACCAGAGAAATTCAACTGCAGAAAGCAAGATAGCAGGGCTAACTGCATGGGTGTTGATCTATGCCCTCACAGGCACCCACACTTTGAAGGTCCTAATGCTTGTTGCTCTTACTGTTTCAAAATTCATAATTATTTATGAACAAAAGAACTTGTGTTTTAATTTTCCACTGGACCCCTGCAAATTATGTAGCAGGCTTTGCCGGAGGCACAGAGTGGCCCTGAGGTGAGGGGCTTCCTGAAAGCAGTTGTCTCCCATATCAAAAGTTGCAGTAAAACAGTGAGCCAAGATAATGTGAAGTAAGACTTAAGAGGTATCCAGGACACATCCTGTGTCTTGCATCTATATCTGTGTGTCTATGTTTCAAGACATGTGAGTCTGGGGCCTCTCTGCTTAGGGCAGTCCTTGAGGGCAACCATGTAGGCCATGATTCAGGCCTGGTGTGCTGGTTCCTCAGATTAAATGTGAGCATGAGGTTATAAGCATTTCTGAATAAGCCTTCTCCTGTCTTCTCTGCACCTCCCTCCACCCGCAATTTTGAATTGAGGGGCTTATCCCTAAAATCAGCTGGGAAGATACTCCACCAACGTGGGGGAAGCACATATGGACGGGTAGGCCAGGAAGAACACCACTTTTGTTTGCCTGTTTCTTTTCTTAATGTGGTGATTGCTGTTCCAACCCAGAGCTTCGAGGAAGGAAGGGAAGCACATCCACAAAAAATGATTTAAGTAATTTACCGATATGTATGTCTTTTCTATAACATGTTTTTGCTATCTCTTATGTACCACTAAGGAATCTAAAGAAAAAGGTACAATTTGGGTGTATAATCTGAAATGCGCTATATTCAACATGCTATTATATTTTTACTGGACAAATACTTTTGTCAGCTTTTAAATATCAAGGATCTGGGAGTGTTCTGATTGGTTCTAAGGTAAACTTTTGTTTTTGAGAAACAACAGAAGAAAAGGCTAGAAGCACAAAGTGAAAAGAATACATTTTATGAAAGAATAAAAAACACTGAAGTACTCCTATAAGATGTAGAAAATAGTCTCAAAAGGGCAGATCTAAGCATTATTGGCCTTAGGTAACAAATGCTTGTGAGGATGTGGTGAAAGGGAACTCTTGTACACTGTTGATGGGAATGTAAATTAGTACAACCACTATGGAGGACAGTTTGGAGCTTCCTCAAAAAACTAAAAATTGAGCTTCCATATGATTCAGCAGTTCCACTGCTGGGTATATACACAAAAGAAATGAAATCAGTTTGAAGAGAATCTGCACTCCCTATGTTTGTTGCAGTACTGGTTACAATAGCTGAGATTTAGAAGCAACCTAAGTGTCCATCAACCAAGGAATGGATACAGAAAATGTGGTACATATACACAATGGAGTACTATTCAGTCATAAAAAGAACGAGATCCAGTCATCATTATGTTAAGTGAAATTAGCAAGTCACTGAAAGACAAACATCTCATGTTCTCCCTTATTTGTGGGATCTTAAAAACAAAAAAATTGAACTCATGGACATAGAGAGTAGAAGGATGGTTAGTAGAGACTGGGAGGGTAGCGGGGACCCAGGGGCAGGTAGAGATGATTAATGGGTACAAATAAAATAGTAGGAATAGAAGGAATGTAAAATAGTAGGAATAGAGGTAACAGTAGAAATAGAAGGAATGATTAAGACCTACTATTTGCTAGCACAATAGGGTGACTATAGTCAATAATAACTTAATTGTACATTTTAAAATAAAGAGTGTAATTGGATTGTTTGTAACTCAGAAGATAGATGTTCAAGGGGATGGATACCCCATTCTCCATGATGTGCTTATTTCACGTTGCATTCCTGTATCAAAACATCTCATGTACCCCAAAATATATAGACCTACTATATATTCACAAATTTAAAAAATAGGAAAAAAATTTGAAATAACACATTTCATTTTTTTTCTTAGGTGACAATTGCCCCACAAGTTAAGGCATTGTCAAATAGTATTTTTTATGGCTCAAAATCTGTAATGCAACACAGGGAGGGTTTCTAAGCTCTTCAATCAGAACTATCTAGCAAGCTAAATATGAATATGAACCCAGCCCAATATTTTGCTCATTGAATTGACAGTACTAGTTTTGGAATTTCAGTTGTAATTGAACTCTGAAGATAATCATTATCAATTTCTTTTCTCCCCACTCTACCCCCTTTTTCTTAGTATGAAACTATGAAGAAATGGGGATGACAAATGATAATTGTTTAAGACTATTTTTTTAATAGTCAAAAAGATAAATAAAACTATGTACATTTCATTGGATTATGGAAATAGTTACTGTTTAAGTGTTTCTTTTGTGAGTGTCTCTAGTTTACATGTATTCAATTTACAAGTAAATCATTGTGAAAAGAAAGTTGAAAGGATTTAATAAGATTTTGTTCATGTTAACATGTACAAATAATGTGTTTATATACATATGCAGGGTACAAATGCATATGTTTATATGTGTATAAACACATAAATAAAAACAGGAATGATTCAAGCACAGGAATATGAAAGGCTATTATTGTTTTTGGGTGGTGTTTCTTCTCCAAAGAGGCAAATAGCTACATTCCACTGAACACCTGATTTTTCTTTGTGTCATTGTTGTAAATTAACTTGTTGTGATGATCTACATAAAAACTGATGACAAATTATTTTTGAAAAATGTGGATACATTCATCATGATCAGTTGTGATCAGCTGGAGTGAAGATATTCTTTGAAAATGAGGTGTTTTAAATTAAGATGCTTAAAAAGTACAAATAACAAAAGCCAACTGAGCAAAACCTCCAGCTTTTCAGACTTGGTATGTGAATGTGTCCATTTTTAATGAGGAAAATGAGGTCAGCATCAGTTGGGAACTTTCAGGAGAACACAGTGTACTGTACCAATTAGTGAGTCTTCTCAGGAGGCCGCAGTGACACAATTCTTTATCCTGCTGCCAGGTGGCGCTGTGCAGTAGTAGGTACAGTCTTGCACACGGCATAAAATGTCTGCTCCTGACATGGCAGTTTAATTGTATTACTAACCTGGTAACTGATTCTACTGGAAGTGTGAAAATAAACTTATTTTCCAAAGTTCCAAAATTCTAAATCATCTCTGTATAACTCTAGTTTAATCGGTCTAAATCCTCACTTTCGGTGGCAAGCTTCTGTGCTAGTGAATAAATCTTAAAAGACTAGATAAAAGACTCATGGTTTCCAAAAGCACTGTCTTTCATTATAACTGGTGCTTATGCCTTATAAACCCTCTGCTTTGAATTTAAATAAAGCAGTATTAAAATAAAACTCTTTTGTTGCAATAGAATGCTTTTTACTTTGGAAGAGTTAGACCAGAAGGAATTTAAAGGCAATGAATAGAGGAAATATCTTATAGCATTAGTTTAACATGTGTAAGCACACACTTTAATTTTTTTTTAAGAAAAGACTTCTATTTAATTTTTTTTTCAAAAAATCTATTTTTGCCCATTTATTCCCCCAAGGATAGTTACAATCATTCTTAAAATGGTCAACTTTCTGTTTTTTTTTCTTTTGACGTGATGTAATTTGGTTCTTTTTCTTTGTTATGATAATGACCTGACTTCAAAATTACTCTTAAATCAATCTTCAGATAGGAAGTTCCCCAGCCCAATGCAGTTGGCATATATTAGATCCAAAATTATTTGAAATGTTTGATTTATTTGATTGCCATTACAAATTTAAATCCCCAAATTGTGTAAATGTATAAGGCAAATGTGCTCTTTGAGTGTGAAACACCTATCAGAAATACGATGTTTTGGGTTTTTAAGAGATGACATTTAAAAAATGTGAACGTTTTTGCAATCTATGTGAAACAGGACAGTTTTTCCTGTTGTCAACCGTATCTTTTCATGTTACAGAGTCATCTAGGCATTACAATGGTTAACAAAACAGGTGAATTTATAGATGTATCTTGATTGTATTGGTATTTATAAAGTCCCACGGTTTATAGAAAAAATTTCCAGAGAGAGGGGGCCATATTTAGCTGTAATTATTAAGTTTTTCATGCAAAATTTATTATGGCACTATGAGGAACTCGGAGTAGTATGAATGTGTGAATCAGTTTCATAGTGTTTGAAAGGAGAAATATTTTTATTGAATGTTAATTGGTGGGGACATATTTCTTAGAGTGGTTCTTATTGAATATCCATAATATGGTGGGGGTAGTTGAAATCAACTACCGGTTGGGCAAGAGTTGTGGCTTCAAGGAGATTTTACTTTAATTGGTGACAGAAAATTCTATTTTGAAGCGAGTGTCATAGAAATAAAAGATGCTTATTAAAGAGTTACTGGGAGCAGTATAAATATTTTACAATAAAATGGAAGCTTAGCAAAGTACTGACATATCCCTATAATATGCTACTTAAACATCATGTTTTTAAGAATATATAATGGTATGGATAAATGCTCACCATTTATAATTGCAAAAAAAAGGTAGGCTATAAAAGGGCATATAATCTTTCTCCCTAACAACACACACATACGATAAACCCAATTTCATATTAAATAATAATAAAATATACATTAAAAAGATTTAAATATTTTCATCAAAATGTTAAAAGCAATTTTTTTTCTGGGTAGTAGGATTTTGAATGACTTTTTTTCTTCACATTTTGTGCTCTGGAAAATTTTCTTCACTACATGTATTATTTTTATGTTATGAAAAATGCATTTTCTTTTAAAAAAAGTAACAAAAATTATAGTATTATGTTCAGAAGTGCAAGATTTTGCACTTTTGCAACAGTTTGCAACATGCAAACATTTTATTGTCAATATATTTTATGAAACTGATAAAAAAATCTGGTTCTTTGCAATGCTGATATGTAATCTCCTCATTACCCTGAACCTGGGCTAAATTTTTACTCTGCGATATCTAACGGGCACTATTTTATATATTCATACCTTTTTAAAGATCTTTAGTTGCAATACATTTTGGATGTCTTGATAAGTAAATTTCTTTTATGTAGTTTTAAACACAAGCTTAATTTTGCCTTTCCACTGATTCATAATATATAGGCGAGGAGAGACAAAAAGTGGCATGAATAAATGTGCCTAAGGAAATCCTATTAAATGCTGGTTTCTAGGCTTCGTTTTGTACTAATTGGCATCATTTTTTGAGCATTCACAGTGTGCCTGGCATTGTGCTAAGAGCATTTTAAAATACTTTATTTCATTCCCATGTTAACTCATGTTTGAGTTCATATTGTTCATATTGTTATTTCTATTTTATAGGCAAGTAATTGGGTCTTGGAAAGCTAATGGTTTACCAGAGGTCACAGAATCTGAGACTCTTTTTAGACTTAAAAATCTATGCTTTCTAATTGTAAATTAATCAGTTGTTTTACCACATAAATTGCTTTCTAGGATTTAATTATTTTCTCATATTTAAAGTATAGGACTTGGATGAGGTTGCGGGGGTAAGAGGGTGGTGCTAAAACTCTTCCTAATAAGAGCTACTTTAAATTTTTCCAAAATTTTATGTTTGTATTTGGGGCTAAACCAAGTGTACTGATTAACAAGTTGTTGAGAGTGAAAAAAGCTTGGAAATTGAACAGATAGGTATACTTTTTACATTGTTAGTAGATAGGAAGTGACTGTCTAAGATCTCTGGATCCTCTAGGGAACTTTCAGACAATACTAGTTAGTGATTCTCATGTACCTTTTACTGGCCAAAATATATGTTAGTTAGCCTTCTGTTTTTTTAAAAAATGTTTGAGGTCTGTTTTAAAGAGTGTCTGTAAGAAGGATATAGCAGTAATAAGAAGGATTAGTTACAAGTAGGTAAGGGCAGAATTATTTATTTGTTACAAAAAGTCCAATAACGTTTAAAGGCAATGATTGTCAGGTTAGAAAACAATTCATCATAGTGAAAAATAGTAATGCAATGAAAGGAGAAATAATAGAATCTCATAATGGGAGAATAGACTCTATATTTGAAAATATTTTGCTGAGAGCACCCTGATACCAGGAACAGATGAAGTGAGTGACCTCACAGGGCTTTTCTAATTTCTGTGATTCTGTAACGGAGCACTCTGAAGGTACCTTGCTTATGACATTTCTGGATTTACATTTTACCACATAATGAACTGCTGAATGATTTTGGTTGAAACAGTTTCCGTATTATTGGACGAGTCACCTCATTACTGAATGGAACAACTTCACAAAGATCAAAACTGGAACTTGACTATAATGATTTTCTAAGTTCATTTTATAATCAGTGATGCAATGCTTCACATTCATATTCATAAATATAAAAGGTTTTGGGGACTCTACATGTCAATATCATATGCCATTAAACTTATGCAATTTATTTTTATAAAATACAAAAAATGGCCAGAATGATATGGAAACTATAGAGTGCATATTTCCTTTTTATTAGTACTTTTTTTCTCCCATCTCATACAGCACCCAATTTAGGGCAAAGACAAAACGAAAGTGTATCTTGAATATGCATCACAGGTTCCAGAAATGAAAAGAAATTGGATTTGGATAGCACTTACTCAATAGACAGATATGATACATGGTAAGAAGGTGCACTGTCTGCCCTGTGATAGATTAAACTACTTTGTAGGAAAATTACTGTGAGCCAGTCACCACCACCACCGTGGCTAAATCTTTAATAAAATTCTCTTCCATATTCAGGAGTGAGGTATGAAGTACACAATAAGCAAAGTGAAGTAGAGTGCCATTTATCAAACACCGACCAGGTCTGTAATCTTCTGCTTTATCCTTTCTTTGTACTTTATTTCTTTATTGTTACAAGGAGGGATATTTACCCAGAGCAGTGGGCATGAAGCCCTGATAAACCTCCTCCTTCCTGTCTTTCCCCTTTTCTTACTCCTTTTCGTCAGCCTTGTCAGTATAATTTGTTTCCTTCTAGGTGGTCTTTTGCTTGTTTGGCATTCTTTTTTCTCTTCTTTTCTCTGCCTTTCTTTGAAATGTGCATTCATGATATGGGAAATGACACCAAAACTACAGGAAAATGCAATGGGAATGCTAACAACTACAATGAAGGACTGTCCAGGATGCATTAGGTAATGACTTTGAATGCCTCTTGGCAAGATAGCAGTATTAAAATGTTGTAGACAGCCCCTGGGTGGCAGTGCACAGCCGGTCCTGATGCCAACAAAAGCATTTTCAAAGTAAAGATTTTATATGTGGGTGTATGTGTATATGTGTAATATACATATGTATGTAATATATATGTTATATATGATGTATGTATGTATATGTAATATATGTATGTTTCTATATATGACATGAGTATGTGTTATATGTATATTTGTGTGTGATATATATACATGTATCTATGATGTAGATATGTAATATGTTGTATAAAATATAAGTATATTTTATTATATATATACACACACACTGCATTTTTACCCAGCTGCTCCCAAACTAAAGAATTTAAAAGTAGCTTTCTATTTGAAAGATACAAATGCTCTATCTAATTTATCTCTTATTTCTTAAGTACAATAATGATAATTTTGCTAAAAATAATTTTCATGTTTAAAAATCATATACTGAAAAGGTCCTAGATATTCTGGCCATGTGATAATGTCTGAAATGTCTTTGAAACCATGCAGATATAGGTACAGATGCAGAAGAGTCTAGAGGGTAGTGAGAATGTGGCTGGAGGTATTTTGTGCCCCTCAATCTGCACACTGCCAGTCTATACAGCAGCCTTGGGGGTAAATTATTTTTAGTACTATTATAACCCTTTTTTATTGTTTGAATAGCAGTTTTATGACAAAACATTTATAGTCAGGCTGTCTTTGTACTTGACTGAAAGAGAGCAATCATGGAGAGTGATAAGGCAACAATGGTAATGATAACTGCATTTATAAAGATGTACAGAATTTAAATGGGTGTGCTAAAATAGACTGGCGGTAGTTCTCTATCTGTACTTGGAGCAGAGATGGGCACAATTCTTGTGGCAGAGATGCTTTTGTTATTTGGGGCAGATGACAGAGAGAGAGAGAGAGAGAGTGTGTGTGTGTGTGCGTGCATGCACACACATGTGCATGCTTTCCTTTGTCATTGTTTCTTCCTTTCAGTTAAATGCACCTGATATGTAGTTGTAGGGTTAGTAATAACAAACAGATAAATATCCTATATTCAGATTGACAATTATCATGATTTTGTGAGATTATGATAAAATGCAACTGCATTTCTGCATAAACTATTCAACTGAAGTATTAGTTCTTTAAAAATTATGATTATTTGCTCTTATCTAGCATTGGTCTATTTCTCTGTCTCTTGAGAATCTACCTCTCATGAAAAATTGATAATTTTCTCTGAGAAGGAGAGGAGGATGGAGGGGAGGGTGCTGTATCTCAAAACATAATTCAAGAGTGAGAGTTTATTCTGTCTGCTTGGTACCAATGGTTTTCATATATTTTTACAGTTTCATCAATTTTCTTTATTTCTAATGTTCTGACCATAAGTAAAAGTGAAGCTTCTTCAGGTCCAGTTACATTCCTTTGTTTCTTTTTTAATTTTTAGATATTTTGTAGCATTAACATAATGATATAATAAAAAGGGTTGACATTGTACAATTGCCTTGTGCTCTACATAAAACTAAAAGCATACAATGTGGGTTAGAAATAGTATCTTCTCTTCACAAGGTATCCCCAAGGTCTCTTAAAATCAGCCATACATTGCTGAAGTCTATATTTTGTCTTCCTTGGCCCACTCTCCTCTTCAGCAAAGTTAATAACTTCTATCATGAAGGGAAAAAATCAATTTATTTGTGTCCTACCTTGTTTCAAAAAGAAATTAAGGTGACTTACAAAGATACATAAAATAGATTTAAAACTAAGTGAGGGAAATGAAAGCCAAAGGAAAGCCAGAGAAGGAGGGAAGGGTGGAGAAAAGAGTAACTGTGGAACCAAATGCCAATTGTGAACCCCTATGTGCCTGTGAGACTTGGGCTGCAGATTTAGGTTTTAGCTCTCTAGCAGCCAATACAAAGATGGAAACAATTCCAAGATACACAGAGTCAACATCAAGAGAATAAATAGATTTCTCAGGAGATATGCAACTATTTCAGGGTATTCAGGCTTATAGGAAATTTATCTCCTGGGTTGTAATAGAACACTGTGTAATCCCAGGAAATATGTTTCTTAACTATAGCCTATGGTAAACACACGTGTAAGTATAATAAAAACTTGTTGTAGCATCTTGAGAAAACAAAAGTCAGTGAAAGCAAGTCTAAAGTTTATTCATTCAGTAGTCATCTATTTAATGTGTCCTCTGTATTCTGCAACAGGCAGGAAATGGAACAGTAGAACAGTAGTGAGCAAGAGCCATAGCCTCCTGCCCTCATCAAACTTACAATTTTTTACTGAAACTGACATCGACAAATTAGTTATGTGTGTGATGAAAAATCCTGCAAGTGAGGAGAAGGAGAAGACTCAGCTTAGGTCTCGTAGTCTAACCTAATCATCAGGTAGATATCACAAAAACTGGAGCTACATACAATGTAGGCAGCTGTATACAAATGGCACTTCTTTTTTTAAAATAAAATTTATTTTAGGTTTGGAGGTACATGTGCAGGTTTGGTACATAGGTAAACTCATGCCATGAGGGGTTGATGTACAGATTATTTCATCACCCAGGTACTAAGCCTGGTACCCATTAGTTATTTTTTCGGCTCCTCTCACTACTCCTACCCTCCGTTCTCAAGTAGGCCCCGGTGTTTGTTGTTCCCTTCTTTGTGTTCATAAGTTCTCATCATTTAGCTTCCACTTATAAGTGAGAACATGTTGTATTTGGTTTTCAGTTCCTTCATTAGTTTGCTTAGGATAATGGCCTCCAGCTCCATCCATGTCCCTGAAAAGGAAATGATCTCATTCTTTTCTGTGGCTGCATAGTATTTCATGGTGTGTATGTACCACGTTTTGTTTATCCAATCTGTCATTGATGGGCATTTAGGTTGATTCCATATATTTGCTATTGTGAATAGTGCTGCAATGAATATTCGTATGCATGTGTCTTTATAGTGGAATGATTTATATTCCTCTGCAGATATACCTAGTAATGGAATTGCTGGGTCTAATGGTGGTTCTGTTTTCAGCAATTTGAGGAATTGCCACACTGCTTTCCACAATGGTTGACCTAATTTATATTCCCACAAACAGTATATAAGTGTTCCCTCCTTTTTTTTTTTTTTACAGCCTCTCCAGCTTCTGTTATTTTTTGATTTTTTAAATAATAGCCATTCTGACTGATGTAAGATGGTATCTCATTGTGGTTTTTATTTGCATTTCTCTAATGATCAGTGATATTGAGCTTTTTTTCATATGCTTGTTGGCCACATGTGTCTTTTTCAGAAAAGTGTCTGTTCATTCTTTTGCCCACTTTTTAATGGGGTGGATTGTTTTTTCCTACAAATTTGTTTAAGTTCCTTATAGATGCTGAATAAACAAGCAATGGGGAAAGGGGTCCCTATTTAATAAAATTGTGCTGGGATAACTGGTTAGCCATAAGCAGACGATTGAAACTGGACCCCTTCCTTATACCATATACAAAAATCAACTCAAGATGGATTAAAGACTTAAATGCAAAACCTAAAACTATAAAGACCCTGGAAGGCAACCTAGGCAACACCATCCTGGACATAGGAATGGGGGCAAGGATTTTATGACAAAGACGCCAAAAGCAATTGCAACAAAAGCAATAATTGATCTAATGCGACCTAATTAAACTTAAGAGCTTCTGCACAGCAAAAGAAACTATCAACAGAGTAAACAGAGAACCCACAGAATGAGAGAAACTATTTGCAAACTGTGCATCTGACAAATAGCATTTCTATGAATGCAGCTTTTAATTTGTGTGGGGTAGTGGTGAGTTCAAGATGTACTTCCTGACAAGTCTGAAAAGTTCACTTTTTCTGGGTTGCCAGTTGAGAACAAAGCCACGTGCCTCAGGAATCAGTTGAGCTGTTGCTAGAAAGACAAGAAAAATTGAGAGAATTTCATATTTAACCATCTTCATTTGCCTACATGAAGGAGAAAAGAAAGAAATGTTTATATTTGCATTTTGGCCGCCTAATTCTCCCATTATGAGTCTCTTATCTTGCAATGTGTTTAGTCTTTTCTTTAGTGTTTATTTGTGGAGTGTAACTCACATACTAACCTATATCTTTAGAATTTTTAAACAGATTTTCTTTCAACAGTCACTGTTAAAACCATGCTTCAGGAAAGAAATTTTTTAGAAGGCATGGTTATCTTCCAGGAAACACATACATCTATTTGAAAAATAGAATTTTATGACATCAAGGAATTTATTTTTCATTAATCATATAATTGGATTGTAAATGCTCTTGTTGTGTTCCTATTTAAGTTGTTATTAATAGTATTGAGCAGTTTCACTTTAAAATATGGAAATACAACATTTCAAGCAATCTATCTTTTTGGTTCCATGTGTCTCCAAGAATGGTCTTGTTTGTTTAGCTTTTAAATTCTTTTTACGGATCCATAATTAGCTCTCTTCAAATGATTTGTTTGTTCCTCTTTTGGAACTGTTTGTGAAAACAGTGGGGAGGGAGGAGAAAGATGTCTAGTAAAATGATGATGAATCCAGTATTATGATAAAAAGACGAAAAAAAAAACCTCCCAGCAAATTCTGGCTTCATGGTAAGATAGAAAGAACACCTGGTCTTTGGTAACCAGTTTTGGATGATCAGGTCATGTTAACTTATCAGGAAGACAGTTGCTGTTTAGCATGAGATTGTTTACCAACATGGAAGGGATTTGGCAACTTGTCTCAGAAAGTAATTCTCAAGCCTATTTTGATTAGCAACCCTCCTATCCTGCCTTACCTATATATACAGGCCCTGCAGTGACGTTGAGCACTCCTCCTCCTTTTCTTCCACATTCTATTGTCTTATTTGCTCCAAAGTAATGGAATAAATAAATAATCTTTATTACGATTAATTTGAATTTAGAGAGTTTAGAAGAGCTCTGTGTGGAATAATGGAACTCATCTCCTACACACTGACATATTAGAGGAACCAGAATATCTTTCTTTAAAGTGGATTTGCCTATGAGACGTGGGGATAGGAGATAAGCAATAGTTTCATCTCTTCTCTGAGTAATCCAGAAATCTCATGATCTTCAAAATATTCCTAAAAAGAAGTCACCGTGCTGTTCTCCATCCATCTCCAGACCCCATCACCATCCCCAGCTTTAAGCTACATGAGAAATACAAAGCATTTGTCCTCCTTTCCTCTCAGAAAAAGAAAAATAAGCCACAGAAATAATAACATTATTTTTTATACTTTTACAGCCTGACTATGGGAGATCCAACTCATTTGACTTTGACTGCTCCTTGAGAAATAACAACAAAAAAGATATTTCATAAAAGATATTTTACCCCTGAGTCATTCTAGTTAATGTTTATTTTCTAATGTATGTCTCTCGGGGTTTAAAAACAGTGATACAGAGGTGCATCCAAAAATTATAGAAATGCCTTTAGACTTGGTAGAGATGGCCATGCATAAAATTAAGCAAAAACCTGAAACTCCTCTTATTGTTGCCTAATGTTATCTATTGCATGTAGCCAGTATTAATTCTTCATGGAGCTCTGGTTTCACAGCATATATAAAACTATGGTTTAAAATGGGTAAGTGGACTTTACAACTACCTGAAGCTTATATCCATTCTTAAAAATGAAGGATGTCTCTATGGCATAATACTGGTTTATTTGAACATTAGAGATTCCAGTTTAAACTTAAGCATAATTAGTTATACTATAACACTAAGCAAGTTTTCTTCTAGTTGGCAGGTTACTTTCAGATACATAATGACAAAAATAGATTTGTTTCTTTATGTCCCTTTATTTCTTCCTTAGCTTCCCTAACAAAAGCTTTTTGGCAAGACAGAATCCAATAGGACATATTTCCTTCTAGACCTCATTGAGAAAGACTTAAGTGTTAACCACATTAGGGCATTGAGAAATAATACACAATAGGTATAAGAAGGGGAAAAATCAAATAACAAGAATAAAGAAAGATGAACTAAAGAAAGTGATAAAGAGGGAAGAGAAACAGGAAAGTGCTCTCAATCTAATTAAAAAGCAAAAGCTTCAATACAGCATTGTATTTCAAAGCAGATACATTTCTTCATGGACATATATTTTAATTTTTGATAAAGGTGATGATGTTAAAAACTCTAAAGACTTTTTTTGTCAGGTAAGAAATGTTGCCCTACAAAATGGGATTTAGTAACTAACTTTTGACTCAAAATAAGATGTTCACAAAATAAGAAATGATTGGAAATAGCCTCACTCTAAGGGGGAAAATCTGCCTGTTTATCTATTTTGAGAAGTAGCAGTAGTTGTTACATTTCAGACGTTCTTTCCTAAAGAATATAATTGTAAAGATGTTGCAGATAAGAGATTTTTATCTCTTCAAGTTTATCTATGCAACTTGTCTGCAACATCTTTACTATGATAAAAATCTCCCCCTCTTCTCACCGTTTTGTTTTTTTTTTTGAGGATAAAAGTTTTATCTTGTGGCCAGAAAGACAGTTCTTTTATGTCCAACTTAGTTGATAACCAAAAACAGTGTTTTAAGCTCAGTAGGGTCAATTCCATAAAGGGATATGGAATTACCAAGTAGCAGGTACTTATGGATATTAAGTACATCAGTTTCTCTTTTCCATCTCTGTCTTTTCTTTGTTACAATGATGTCTGCATGCCCTTTTTATGTACTATTGTGATATGATGTTGGCTCCCAAGAGATGATCTATAATAGGCAACATGGCAGCATGCAGTGTGCTTTCCAGGAATACCCTGTGTTTACATCTCTAAATGCTACATTGAAATTGTAATCCCAATAGTTCTGTGAGATTAGTTTGTCTACTGTGTACAATACATTAGCAACATCAATTCTGGGTAGCTGTCTGGTAGGAATTGTTAATGACAGTACTCAGCTGTGGCTCTCAAAAAGTCACACTATTTAGCAAAGATTTTACAGAGTGAATTCTTCACCTTCCTGCTAACTATGATGGTTAGGTAGAAGTGATAGTGTTATGGGAGGATAGGTAAAAGTTTAATAATACACTTTCACTTATATCTAATCCAAATAGATATATATATCTATTATAATAATAACATTAAAAATTATAATTTTTTGTTATTAAATATAAACATAAAAAATAAAATAATAAAAAAACATAAAAAATAAAAAATTATAATAACAGAATCTTAGCATTGATGGCATCCTTAATGGTCATTGATTCTCACCCTCATTTTATAGGAATGAAGAAATAAGGCTTAAAATGCAGTTCTGAAGGCCCCATGTTATTGGAAGAATAAATATCATGAATCAGATCTTAAAAACTAAATTTGCTGCCTTTTCCTGGCTTTGGGGTTTTTAGTGATATGATTTCCCCTCTACTAATATATTACTTTATTGAGTTTAGGTTGAATAAAAGCATAAAGGTCATAGTTCTCTTATGCACATATTAATTCCTTGACCACTTGCATAATTAACTTTTTGAATATTTTTGGATCATGCTTAACATTTTCTCAGGAGGAATTTCTTAAAATTGCACTTTTTATTACTTTTGTCTATTTTAGATTTATAGAATTGTAGAAATCAAATGAATCTGTAAAAGATCACCCAGTGCAAACTTCTTACTTTACAAATGAGGAAACTGAGGACCAGAGACTTTTTTTGTCATTTGTACCAGACCCACGGTCAATAACTGAGTGGAGATGAAAGTGCCAGGGTTCTGTGACTCAGTCCATTGCCCTTTATAATCTTCTGCATTGTATTTTTTTCTACTTATATTCTATAAAAAATTAAATTTTGAAATATTTCAAGCATACAGAGAAGTATTAGTGGGATCCTTGCACTGTAATCCTTAAAATCATAATGTTTTGCTCTGTTTCCTTCCAGAAATTTTGTATCTTTATTTTAAAGAATGAACCAAGGCCGGGCGCGGTGGCTCACGCCTGTAATCCCAGCACTTTGGGAGGCCGAGGCGGGCGGATCACGAGGTCAGGAGATCGAGACCATCCTGGCTAACATGGTGAAACCCCGTCTCTACTAAAAATACAAAAAATTAGCCGGGCGTGGTAGCGGGCGCCTGTAGTCCCAGCTACTCGGGAGGCTGAGGCAGGAGAATGGCGTGAACCCGGGAGGCGGAGCTTGCAGTGAGCCGAGATCGCGCCACTGCACTCCAGCCTGGGTGACAGAGCGAGACTCCGTCTCAAAAAAAAAAAAAAAAAAAAAAAAGAATGAACCAGACACGGTTAAGCTGCTTGTGTTTTTCTGTCCCTCATTTCTACTCCTTTTATTTTAATATGTATTTTTTTTTCAACTTTTGGTAAGAAAAATTGTAAACATGGAAAAGCTGAAAAATCTTACAGTGATGATTGTATAAACTACTATCTGGATTCTGCTATTAACATTTTACTATATTGCTTTGTTGCATATCTATTCATCTAGTTATTCCTACATTCCTCAATATATCTATTTTTGGTTGCATTTCCAATGAAAGTGCAGATATTAATACACTTTCCCCTGAACACTTAGCATGCATATCACAAAGTAGTATTCAATATTTTTTACATTTTTTCTTTTTATGTAAAATTTGCATGCAATGAAATATACTTATAAAAAGTGTACTTTCATCAAGTTTTGACAGTTGCATCTACCTGTGTAACCACCACCGTGACTTTGCTACAGAATACTACCATCTCCCCAGAAAATTCTCTCATGATCCTTTTCAGTCAATTCTTGCCCCAAACCACCCAGAAATAACCACATTTTTTTTTTTTTTTTTTTTGAGATGAAGTCTCACTATGTCACTCAGGCTGGAGTGCAGTGACATGATCTCAGCTCACTGTAACCTCTGTCTCCCGGGTTCAAGTGATTCTTCTGCCTCAGCCTTCCCAGTAGCTGGGATTACAGATGTGCACCACCACAACTGGCTTTTTTTTTTTTTTTTGTATTTTTAGTAGAGAGGGGGTTTGCTACGTTGGCCAGGCTGGTCCCAAACTCCTGACCTCAAGTGATCTGCCGGCCTTGGCCTCCCCAAGTGCTGGGATTACAGACATGAGCCACTGCACCCGGCCCCACTGTTTTGATATTTTTCACCACTAGTTAGTTTTTCCTGTTCTAGAGCTGAATATAAATTGAATCAAACAGTATGTTCTGTTTTGTGTGAAGCTTCTTTCCCTCAGCACAATGTTTTTGAGATGTATCCATGCTATTGGATATATCAATAGTTAGTTATTTTTTATTGCCAGGTATTATTCCATTGTATGAATGAATCTTGGTTTGTTTATCCAGTTCTCTGTTGACAGAATGTTGGCTTTCTAGTTTTGCTCTATTATAAATAAAGCTGCTATGATAGACAATCTAGCAATGCTATAATTACTGTTTCAATTTCTTTTTCCATATATTTAAACTATCCATGTCTTTATATTTAAAATCCAACTTATGCAAATAACATAGAGTCTTGCTTTTTTAATGTCTGATGATCTCTACTTTTAAATTGGAATTATTAATCCACTTATTGTTAATGTAATTATTAATATTTTTTGATTTAGGTCTATTATGTAAAAATTTTATTTTTGCTTTTTCTTTCTCTGTTTTTCATTTCTTTTTTTCTCCTTTGCTGTCTTATTCTAGATTTCACAAATATGTTTAGAATTTTTAGAATTATGTTTTATACTTGGCTTTTTGGCTATGCTCTTTTGTGTTATATGTATTTTAGTGGTTACTACAGGTGTTACAATATACAATCATAATTTTCCACACTTTAATTAGTGTTAATTTTTTTAAATCAAAGTAAGATGTATTAGGTTGGTGCAAAAGTGATTGTTGTTTTGCCATTGGTTTTGCACCAACGTAATAGAAATTTTTCAACTATATAGGCCCCTTTACCAATTCCCACCTTCTTTTATTCTGTAATTTTCGTATGTCATTTATCTGCATATGTTATAAACCCTACAGTTTAAACACAGATTTAAACAATATGTGATAAATAAATTAAAACGAAAAAGTAGTCTTTTGTATTTACCCAGATATTTATCATTTTCCTCATTCCTTCCTAAAGATCCAAGTTTCTATCTAGTATTATTTTCCTTCAGCCTGAAGAACTTTCTTTAGCATTTCTGGCAATGTAGGTCTTTCTAGTAATAAATACTCCTAGTCTTCTCTTATCTAAAAGTGTTTTTATTTTGCCTGTATTTTTGAAGGATTTTTTTTTCTGCATATAAAAGTTCAGTTTGACAGTTTTTTTTTGCTTTATGCACTTTAAATATGTTCTACTTTCTTAGGCAGTTTTTGTTTCTGATGAAAGCACGGCAGTTATTTGAATTCTGTATCCAATGTGTTGTTTCTTCTGTTTTTAAGAATTTATCTTTGTATTTGGTTCCCACCAGTTTGACTATGTATGCCTATGCATTATTAATTTCATATTTATTCTGTTTGGTATGTTGAAATAATTGAATTTGAATATTTATGTTTTTCACAAATTTAGGAAGTTTTTGGCCAATATTTTTTCAAATATATTATCTCTACCATTCCTTGGGACTCCACATAACCCTTGTGTTAGTCAGTTTTGCATTGCTATAAAGAAATATCTGAGACTGGATAATTTATTTTAAAAAGAGGTTTATTGGAATCATGGTTTTGTAGGCTGTGCACAAAGCATAGTGCTGGCATCTGCTTCTGGTTAGGGTCTCAGGAAGCTTACAATCATTGCAGAAGGTGAAGGGGAGCTGGCATATCATGTGATGAGAGAGGGAGCAAGAGAAAATGGGGTACGTGCCTGGCTCTTAAACAACCAGATCTCACATAAGCTTATAGAGTGAGAACTCTACCATGAGGAAAGCACCAAGCAATTCATGATTGATCTGACTCCATGACCCAAACACCTCCCAATAGGCCCACCTCCAACATTGGAGGTCACATTTCAATATGAGATTTGGAGGAGACATAACATCCAAACCATACTGTCCCAGTTAGACATTTTGTCAGTATTCCACAGGTCCCTGAAGTGTTGTTCCATCTGTTTTCAATCTTTTTTCCCTCTTTCTTCTTCATTTGGATAGTTTCTATTGTCTTATCTGCAGGTTCACTCTTTCCACTGACATCTCTACTCTTCTTATAAGCCTATCTATTAACTTTTCTTTATTTGTTTGTTTTTGAGATGGAGTGTCGCTCTGTTGCCCAGGCTGGAGTGCAGTGGCGTGATCTTGGCTCCCTGCAACCTCCACCTCCCAGGTTCAAGTGATTCTCCTGCCTCAGCCTTCCAAGTAGCTGGGACTACAGGCATGTGACACCATGCCCAGCTTTATTATTTATTTATTTATTCATTTTTTTATTTTTGTATTTTTAGTAGAGATGGGGTTTCACCATATTGGCCAGGCTGCTCTTGAACTCCTGATCTCGTCATCCGCCCGCCTCGGACTCCCAAAGTGCTGAGATTACAGGTGTGAGCCACTGCGCCCAGCCTCTAGTAACATTTTAAAATCAGATTTTGTGCTTTTCAGTTTTAAATTTTCAATTTTAAAAGTATAATTTCTTGAGTGATGTCACCCAGATGGCAGAGTAGGGGATACTAGCCTTCATACCCCCACACAAAACCAAATATAGACAGCTATTCACAAACAGAAATAGCCCAAAGAGGCTCAAGTTCACATTAAAAGATCTGAGGCAATAGAGTGGAACAAATAAACAAACAACAACAAAGGAGAATATCCACATAGAAAGTATTGTTGATGAGACTGGCATACCTGAGATACCAGGAAACAGCTAGGAGCAAAGAATAAAAATGAGACTGGCATACCTGAGATACCAGGAAACAGCTAGGAGCAAAGAATAGAAAAGCAGATTATCACTATTAGCTACAAGGTGGGAACCACCATGGTCCCCGTCAGCCTACTCCACTAAGAACACAAGGATGTCTTGCCACTCAGGTAACCAAGAGCTATTCCTACTGGGAACCCCCAAAAGGGAGATGATGGTTGCACATCTCTTTCCTGCCCAAGAAGTGGCCACTGTTGAGATGCTTTGGGAAAGGAGTCACTGCCTCTCTCATCCCATGTGTGCTTTGATGCTAGACCATGGCTGTTCTGCAAGTGCTCACACTCCAGACCAGGGTTCTGCAGCTACACTGAATCCACTTACAGCTTAGAAACTGGGACCATTGTCATATTGAGCTATTTCACCCTCTACACCCTAGAGCCAAGCCCTTATGCACCTGACCATGTCCTGGGTGCCAGCCTAGCTACTACAGAGAGCTAGACCCTGCCTTGACCCTGGAGTTGCACTAATTGTGCACACATCTGTGTGCATACATTTTGACTACCTGGCTACTTCATAAGCATCTGTGCTTCAGCTACAGTTGCCAAGGCAGCAATACAGGTGCCTTAGCCTCAGGTACTGACTCAGCTGCCATAGAGAGCTAGACCTCACCCTAACCCTGGAGCCACTGTAACTTTGTTCATATATGTGCTTCCATTCTTGGCTTTCCAGGCTGCTTCACAAGCATCTGTACCTTACATTCAGTTACCAATGTGGCAGTGGAGATGCCTGTTCCCTGGTTATCAATGCCATTACTTGCTCAATCCCAGAGTCATAATTCCTCCATTCATGCCTGAGCTTCAGACCTCAGCTCTGTGGCTCTTGAAGGGGTGCCATTCATAAGACACCAGTTCCACCGTGACTGCTAGCAAGCTTGTGAGCCAGGCATAGTACCAAGAGGGATCCCCTGACCACAACTTTCCTGGTGAGAGAAAAAGAAATTGTGATGACCTTAGCAGCCATCACCACCAAAGACCCCAACAGCACTTGCTATCACTGCAAATATCCACATATTGGCTGCTGAGGATCCCTGCAATATTTATCAACACTGACTTCAGCTGACAGAGCTGCACAGAGAATACACAGCTGATACCCACACTGGTACCAGAACTGCTGCACTCCACCCAGCAAGTGCCCTCATACTCCCCAAAGGGGAAGGTCTCTCCATAGGAGAGCTAGCCTGTAAAGACTGCAAGTGGTTACTGCTCTATCAAATGCACAGACATCAATATAAAGCAGCAAGAAACATGAAAAACCAAAAAGATATAGCATTGCCAAAAGAACACAATAATCTCCCAGTAGTTAACCACAAAGAAATGGAGATATATGAAATGAGTGAGGAAGAATTCAAAATATTTCTTTTAAGGAAGCTCAGTGAACTACAAGAAAATACAGAGAAACAATTCAGTGAAATTAGGGAAACAATAAATGATCAAATGAGAAATTTAACAGAGAGATTAAAGTTATTTTAAAAAAGGAACTCAAGAGCTTAAAAATACAATGAATAAAGTAAAAAAATGCAATAGAGAGCATCAGCAGCAGACTCAATCAAGCAGGAGAAATATTCTGTGAACTCAAAGGCCAGATATTTGAAGATATGTAATCAGAGGAGAGAAAAGAAGATCAAAAAGAATGAAGAAAGCTTATGGGATTTATGGGATAGTATGAAAATAGCAAACATTTGAGTTTTAAAAGTTAATGAAAGAGAAGAAAAAGATAAATGGATATGGCTTATTTAAAGAAGGAATAGGTGAAAACTTTTTAGATTTGGGGAAAGATATATATATATATGTGTCTTTCAAATGTGTATATATATGTGTATATATATGTATGTATATGTGTGTGTGTGTATGTATATATATATATGTATATATACATACACACACATTTGACCTTCCTGTACCTGGAAAAAGATGTATCTATATCTATATGTATATAGATATATAGGCATATCTCTTTCCTGTACCTGGAAATAAATCCTGTACCTGGAAATAAACATCTATTTATCTATATATCTATTACCAGATACTGGAAGGTCAAATGTCTCCAGTCAGACTCAACCCCAAAAAGACTACATCAAGACATATTATATAACAAAATTGTCAAATATGAAAAAGAGAGGATCCTAAAAGCAGCAAAAGAAGAGAAAGCAAGTAACATATAAGGGACTTTCAAGATTTTTAGCAGTGGATTTTATAGGAAAACTTAACAGATTAGGAGAGAGTGGGATGATACATTCAAAGTGCTAGGAAAAAAAAACCCCTGCTAACCAAATATACTGTGCCTGGAAAAGTTGTCCTTCAGAAATGAAAGAGAGGTAAGGGCTTTCGTAGACAAAGAAAAGCTGAAAGAATTCATTGCCAGCAGATCTGTCTTACAAGAAATGCTTAAAAAAAGTTCTTCAGGCCAGGCACAGTGGCTCACGCCTGTAATCCCAGCACTTTGGGAGGCCAAGGCGGGCAGATCACAAGCCCAGGAGGTTGAGACCATCCTGGCTAACATGGTGAAACGCCATCTCTACTAAAAATACAAAAAATTAGCTGGGCATGGTGGCACTCGCCTGTAATCCCAGCTACTCGGGGAGCTGAGGCAGGAGAACCGCTTGAACCTGGGAGGCGGACGTTGCAGTGAGCCAAGATTGCGCCACTGCACTGCAGCCTGGGTGACAGAGTGAGACTCCGTCTCAAAAAAAAAAAAAAAAAAGTTCTTCAAGCTGGAAGAAAAGGACATTAATTGGTAATACAAAAAAAAAAAAGTATAAAACTCACTGATAAAAATAAGTCAAATTCAGAATACTCTAGTACTGTATAGTGTGTAAATCACTTATATCTTTGGTGTAAAAGTTAAAAGACAAACTGTTAAAATATTAATAGCTATAATTTGTCAACGGTTACACAATATAAAATGATGTGAATTGTGATATCGAAAACATAAAATGTGTGCATGAAGATGGAGTAAAAGTGTTGTTGTTTTATGTGATCAAAGTTAAGTTGTTATCAGCTTAAAATAGCCTGTTGTAGCTATAAGATGTTTATGTAAGCTTCATGGTAACTGCAAAACAAAAACCTATAGTAGACACATCAAAGATAAAAAGTAAGGAATCAAAGTCTGTCACTAGAGAAAATCTTCTAAACTCAAAAGAAAACAGCAGAGAGGAAGAAAAATAAAAGATCTACAAAGCAACCAGAAAAAATTAACAAAATAGCATTAGTAAATCTTTACCCATCAATAATTACCTTGAAGGTAAATGGATTCAATTCTGTAATCAAAAGACATAAAGTGGCTGAGTGAAAACAAAAACAAAAACAAAACAAACAAACAAAGAAACCTCAAGGTCTAACTATATGCTGCCTCCAAAAGACTCACTTCACCAGTGAGGAGACACATAGATTGTGTGAAAGTGAAAGAATGGAAAAACATATCTGATGCAATTGGAAACCAAAAGAGAGCAGAGGCCACTATACTTACAGCCGATAAAATAGACTGTAAGTCAAAAACTAAAATGAGACAAAAATTTTGTTATATAATGATAAAGACTTTTCAAAATCGTGCAAAAATCACAAGCATTCTTATACACTAATAACAGACAGAGGGCCAAGTCATGAGTGAACTCCCATTCACAATTGCTTCAAAGAGAATAAAATACCTAGGAATCCAACTTACAAGGAATGTGAAGGAGCTCTTCAAGGAGAACTACAAACCACTGCTCAATGAAATAAAAGAGGATACAAAGAAATGGAAGAACATTCCATGCTCATGGGTAGGAAGAATCAATATCGTGAAAATGGCCATACTGCCCAAGGTAATTTATAGATTCAATGCCATCCCCATCAAGCTACCAATGATTTCTTCACAGAATTGGAAAAAACTACTTTTAAGTTCATATGGAACCAAAAAAGAGCCCGCATTGCCAAGTCAATCCTAAACCAAAAGAACAAAGCTGGAGGCATCACACTACCTGACTTCAAACTATACTACAAAGCTACAGTAACCACAACAGCACGGTACTGGTACCAAAACAGAGATATAGACCAGTGGAACAGAAGAGAGTCCTCAGGAATAATGCCGCATATCTACAACCATCTGATCTTTGACAAACCTGACAAAAACAAGAAATGGGGAAAGGATTCCCTATTTAATAAATGATCGTGCTGCTATAAAGACACATGCACATGTATGTTTATTGCGGCACTATTCACAATAGCAAAGACTTGGAACCAAGCCAAATGTCCAACAATGATAGACTGGATTAAGAAAATGTGGCACACATACACCATGGAATACTATGCAGCCATAAAAAATGATGAGTTCCTGTCCTTTGTAGGGACATGGATGAAGCTGGAAACCATCATTCTCAGCAAGCTATCGCAAGGACAAAAAACCAAACACTGCATGTTCTCACTCATAGATGGGAATTGAACAATGAGAACACATGGACACAGGAAGGGGAACATCACACACTGGGGCCTGTTGTGGGGTGGGGGGAGCAGGGAGGGATAGCATTTGGAAATATACCTAATGTTAAATGACGAGTTACTGGGTGCAGCACACCAACGTGGCACATGTATACATATTTAACTAACCTGCACGTTGTGCACATGTACCCTAAAACTTAAAGTGTACTAAAAAAAGAAGAAGAAGATATAATAATTGTGTGTGTGTGTGTGTGTATATATATATGTTTCCATATATATATATATATGGAAACATTGGACTTGAACTACTCTGTATACCAATGGCCCGAGCAGATCATTCTGTTCAACAGCAGCAGAACACCCTTTCGTATTAAGACCACAGAGAAAATTCTTCAGGATAAAAGACATCCAGATTGGAAAGAAAGAAGTTAAATGGTTTCTGTGGACCACATGATCCTATGTATAATAAACCCTAAGGACTCCCCACCAAAATTCGTAGAGCTAGTAAGTGATTACAGTAAAGTTGCAAGATACAAAATCAACACATGAGAATGAGTAGTATTTCTGTTCACTGACAACAAACTATTTGAAAAAGAAATAAAGAAAATCTCATTTACAATAGCTACAAAAATAACATACTTAGGAATAAACTTAGCTAAGCCAGTGAAGATCTGTACACTGAAAATTATAAAACATTGATGAAAAACATTGAATGAGACACAAATAAATGGAAATATATTCAATGTTCATGGATTGGAAGAATTGCTCTTGTTAAAATGTTCATACAACCCCAAATGATCTGCAAATTCAAGGCAATCACTATCGAAAGTCAAAGATACTTTTCACAGAAATAGAAAAAAAACTTCTAAAATTTGTATTGAACTACAAAAGGCCACAAATAGCCAAAGCAATCTTTAGTAAAAAGAACAAAACCAGAGGCATCACACTAACTGATTTCAAAATGTACTACAAAGCTATAGAAATCAAAATAGCATGATACTAGTACGAAAACAGCACATAGACCAATGGAAGAATTTAGAGAACCTGGAAATAAATCCACAAACCTATTGTTAACAGATCTTCAAAAAAGTGCCAAGAGCACACAATGGGGAAATGAGAATGTCTTCAATAAATGAATACATAGTGCTGTGAGAACTGGGTATCCACATGCAGAAGAATGAAATTGGATTCTTATCTTACAGCATCTAAAAATATCAACTAAAATTGACTAAGGAATTAAACATAAGATCTGAAACTAAAACTAGTTTTTGTTTCCACAAGAAAACAGTGGAAAAACTCCATGATGTTGGTCTGGGCAGATATTTTCTTGGATATAACCCTAAAAACACAGGCAACAAAACAAAGGATTACATAAAACTAAAAATCTTCTGCACAGCTAAGGAAATAATCAACAAATTAAAGAGAAAAACCTACAGAATGAGAGAAAATACTTGCAAACCATACATCTGTTAAGGTGTTAATATACAAAGTATATAAGGAACTCAAGTCAATAGCAAGAAAACAAATATTCAGATTAAAAAATTGACAAAGAACTCGAATAGATATTTCTCAAAAGAAGACATACAAGTGGCCAATAGACGTATGAAAAAATGCTCAGCATCACTAATAATCATGGAAATGCAAATTAAAACCACAATGAGACATCACTCACACCTGTCAGAAAGGCTACTATCAAAAAGATGAAAGATAAAGAGTGTCAGCAAGAATGTGGCGAAAAGGGAACCATGCATGCTGTTGGTGGTGGGAATGTAAACTAGTACAGCCTTTCTGGAAAACAGTATGGAGGCTCCTAAAAAATTAAAAATAAAACTACTCTATGATCTAGCAATCCCACTATTGGGTATTTATCCAAGATTTTGAAATAAGTATATTAAAGAGAAATCTGCACTCTAGTGCTTACTGGAACATTATTTACAATAGCCAAGATACAGAATCAAACTTAGTGTTCATTAACTGATGAATGGGTAAAGAAAAGTATTATGTACACACAGTGGAATATTATTCAGCCTTAAAGAGAAGGAAATCCTGTCATTTGCAAAAACGTGGATGAACCTGGAAGATATTATGTTAAGTGAAATAAGCCAAGCACATAAAGATATATCCACACTAACTTATAGGTGGAATGTAAAAAAGTCAACCTCATAGAGACAGAGAGTAAAGTGGTGATTGTTTACTTGAGGCTAGTGAGAGTGGTTGGGGAGCTGTTGGTAAAAGCTCACAAAATTCCACTTAGACAGAGGGAATAATTTCAAGAAATGTATTTTACGTCATGATGACTACAGTTAATAACCATATATTGTATATTTGAAAATTGCTAAGAAGGTAAATTTTAACTGTCCTCACCAAAAAAAAAGTGATAAGTATGTAAGGTGATACGTATGTTAATTATCTTGATTTAGCTACTCCACAATGTATATCTATACCAAATCATCATGTTGTATGCATTTGTAATTTGTAAAAATTGCAAATATGTGTAATTTTTACTTGTCAATTAAAAACATATTTGATAAAAAGTATTTTTTCTATTTTCCTTCATTGCAGGCAGATTTTCCTTTAGATCATTGATATAATTGTTTGTTTAAACTTGCCTGAAAATTCCAATATCTAGATCATCTCAGAATTGGTCTCACTGCTACTCCCTTCCCTTGAAAATGGATCACATTTTTTTTTATTCTTCCTATGTCAAATTAAATTCGATTTTTATTATGGTTTTTTGAATATAATGTTGTGGAGACTCTGAATTCTATTATATTCCTTAAAAGAATGTTGATTTTTTTTAAAGGAGGCATTTAACTTAGTTCCACTATTAAGAAATTCTGGGTTAAGCAATGATTTCTTAGATATGACACCAAAAGTCTGATTCATACATAACAAAATCAATAAATTTGATTTTAACAAAATTAAAATATTTTGTCCTTCAAAAGTCAAGCCATATTAGAGAAAATATTTGCAAGTTCTATATCTAATAAAGGACTTCTATCAAAAATATATTAAAAAGGTGACAATCCAATTTAAAAAATGGATGTTATTTTATTTGTTTAGTTTTTATTTTTAATTAATTGACAAATTATAATTGTATATATTTATGGGGTATAAAATGATGTTATGTTTTATAATACAATGTGGAATATAAATATTTAAATATACATTATAATAACAACACAAATATGATTGGCTAACAAGCACATGAAAGATGCTCGATATCGTTAGTCATTACTGAAATGCAAATTAGAACCACAGTGTGATATCATTACACACTTAATAGAAGAGTTGTAACCCAAGACTGAAAATGCCTGGGTTAGTGAGGATGTGGAGCAATTGAGACCCTTATACATTGTGGTTGGAAATGGAAAACAGTTAGGCAGTTTATTAAAAAGTCAAAATGACCTTTACCATATGACCCAGCAATTTTACTCCTAGTTAGCCTCTCAGGATAAATGAAAACAGGTTCACACAAACACTTGTATGTAACTGTTTGTACAGGTTGAGCATTCATAATCCAAAAGTCTGAAGTCCAAAATGTTCCAAAATTTTAACTTTTTGAGTGTTGACATGATGCTTTAAGGAAATACTAATTTAAGCATTTTAGATTTCAAATTAGGGATGCTGAACCAGTAAATAATGCAAATATTACAAAATCTGAAAAAAATCCTAAGTCCAAAATCCAAAATACTTCTGGGCCCAAGCATTTTATGATAAAGGTTACTCAGCCTGTAGCAGCATTATTCGTAAAGACCTTACACTGAAATAATCCAAATGTGTACCAATTTGTGAATGAATAAATAAAATATGATATATACATATACTTAAATATAATTCAAAATAAAATGGAATAGACTATTGATACATGCTACATCATAAACAGACCTCACACACATTATGCTAAGTCAAAGTAGCCAGATACAAAGGACTACACCTTATATGATTTTATTTATAAGAAATGTTTAGAAATTTCAAAACTATATAAAGATAAAGGAGATTAATGTTTGCCTGGGGCTAGTGGTGGGAGTGGGGATTGATTGCAAACAAATATAAGGAAACTTTTGAGGTGATGAAACTGTTCTAAAATTGAATATTGATGATAATTCCATGGCGTATAAATTAACTAAAAATTATTAGCTGTAAAGTATGTAAATTACACCTCAATAAAATGAGATATTACTACTACCAGATTTGCTAAATTGAAGAGACTGACTCTACCAAGTGTTGGTGAAAGTACATATCAGCTATATATCTCATTCATTGCTGTGGGAAGACAAAATGGCAGAAGGACTATAGAAAACAGTTTGGTAATTTCTTATAAAATTGAACATACACTTACATATAGCCCAGAAATTCCACTGCTAGGCATTTACTCAAGAGATATGAAAATATATATCAATATAAACATTTATACTCAAATGTTCATAGCAGCTTTATTTATAATGGTCAACAGCTGTAAACAACTTATATGTGAATGGATGGAACAAATTGTGTTATATTCATATAATGAAATACTTCTTGGCAATGAAAATGAGTGAACTACTTATACAGCCAACAGCATGGATGAATCCCAAAAGCTTTACACTGAGTTAAAAAAAGCTGGACACAAAGGATTGCATACTGTATGATTCCATTTATGTGAAATTCTAGAAAAAGAAATATTGTAATAACAGAAAGCAGATCATTGGTTGCCAAGGGTCAGGGTGGGAGGAGTGAATTGATGACAAAGAGACACATGAGACAAAACTTCAGGGTGCAGGGAATGTTCTGGTTCATGATTCTGGTGGTGTTTACATGTGTTGTATACATTTTTTCAAAACTCATCAAAGTGTCTGTGTAACATGGAGGAGTTTTCTTGTGTATAAATCACATTAAAAGAAAAACGTTAAAAAATAAAAAATACCTTTTAAGGAGATAAATTATAAGAGCAAATTTTTAATGTTTATTAATCTTCCCTGGTTTAAAATTTGATGTAATTTTAAAAATGCCACTTTTATTAATTGTTCCCACTTTTTATTTTCTGTGAAACCTTACTAATGCCAATGACAGTTTTATCAACCTCTGTACTTTTAAGTAGAGAAGAAATATGTATATATGTATATGTGTGTGTGTGTGTGTTTGTGTAGTGTAGATTTGTGTATTTTTTTGAATTATGCTATTCAATTTTTGAAGCAGGAAAATTTAGATGCAAAATGCTTAGTTGTGTTCAAAGAAAGAAAGTGGAGACAGAAGGAATTATGGATGAATAGTATAAACAGTATAAATAAAATAAGGAACCTACGAAGTGGCATATTATTTTAATAACCTATAATAATAAAAAATAAACATTTTCTCAAAAATTGCTGAAAAATTATTGATTAAATTAGGAACCAGAACATTTTGAAGTTCATAAACAATTCTAATTTGTTTAAAAATGCAAGTGATATCAATGACAGTCTTTTTTGACTAACTGGCTTGTTGAAAAGTTAATCAGATATTAAAAGCTGGGTCAAGATTTTATTTTTCTAGACATAGGACTGAGACTGATAATCATGCCAGCCATGAAGTTATTTGGCCAGTGGACTTCTAACTTTGTAGTTAGACGGATGGTGGCTGCTTTATGACCAGGTCAGTTAGTAGAACAAAAATTTACTGGGTTGTGGTACTTCAGTTATGTAGGTAGGGAAACTGCAGTGGGTTCAGCCACTTTATTCGATTCTTCTTGTGAAGTCAGAAGTTGACTGGCCTTGTGTGGAAAAATCAATAAAGCATTTATAAACCTTCATGAAAGAAAAGATTTTTGAAAGGGGGAATATGTTGGTTACATGGAGAGATGACCCTGTGTGAAGGTGGGAAGGGTTAGAGTAAGCAGATTAAGCAGTAGTGACTACAGGGAACACACGCCAGTATTTTTGATTTATGTTAGCGTTCATGTAGTGAGCACTATCTGGAGAATAGCAGTGCTTTTCAAACCCTATTGATGAAGCTCTGCACACGCATGGCAGCCTTGGGAAGTTGTTGGAATGTACTGTGCTGAAGGATGCTGCTTGTGTGTAGCTGATGATCCTTTTTTTCTTACGGGATGCCTGATTTAGTCTATATAGTTTGAATGGATGATATTTGGCTCAGCCTTCTTGCTTACATATAAGGTGATCAGTTGCTTTTTCTCTTTAACATTCCTACACAGCCAAATTTATGGTTGTCTAAATTTTAGATTTGAAAGTGCAGTCCCCTTTCTCTCTTGCTCATTGCTTTCACTTCTGCATGGTTATTTTGTGTGGGTCTAGTTGTGATGGACATGTTAGATTACCAAATATATGATACGACTCATTTATTTTACCTTTGGTTAAAATTTGTTTAATTTTTTAACTGGTCAGCATTTATACCACACTTTTAGTACCCCAAAATTTAAGGACATCAGCTTCAGTGAAAAAAGTTATTATTGGATTTAGAAACATGATACAGTATAAAGGAAGATAGATATACAGAATTTTATGACTGCATGTCTCTCTATTGATGAATGTTTAGCATAATAGAAATTGAGTACATTTTCTCAAAGTACAAACACATTGGTATGAGACATTGCACAAGTGGATGGGCTTTTAGGCTAAATCTGCCTGTATGCTCCTCACATCTTTCTGGTTGTATCTTATATAATTTTCACTGCCAAAGCTCCTTTTTAATTTGTAAATGTGAAATGGTTGGATCAAAGTCTTATAAGATTCAAGGATTCTAATCCAATTTGATGTAGAGCAAAACACAATTTAAAATCTAAATAATTCCCAAACTCATGAAGCTGCTTTCTGATCTACTTTCTTTTCCAATCATCACAAAGCAAGACTCCTGCTGTAATTCTCTCTTCCCAACATAGGCATCTTTTCCATGCATCTCTTTGGCAACCTTAAAAAAATTACCCTTGCTCTGGTTCATTTGATTTAGTGGTCTGGAAATTTGAAAATGAGGTTGTCTGTTAAAGGTGACCCCCTGCAGTGGCTTTGGCAGCATGAGGTATTCCGGAGCTGGAACAACAATGGCAGGAAGCCTCTTGAAAGAGCAGCAGTGCTGACATGATTGGGCAGAGCAGCAAAGGCTGATTTCCTCACACCGAAGCTCTCCTGCCCCAGGCGTCTTCCTCTGACTGTCACCCTATTAATGCACAGCAATTGCTAGGCAGTCTCCAAGTCATCACCTTCTGAAAAACAACAGATGGGTTAACTGGCTTGAGGTCACTCAATGAGTCAGGAACAGAGCTGGGGGTTAAGTCCCCAGTCTCCTCATACCCATCCTGATACATAACCAAATATATCCACTGTAGCTCCATCAGCATTTCTAATGCTTGGGGAACAAGCTCACTAAAACAGCTCTAAATTGATTAAATCAGGTTTATACTCAGTTTCTTTTTCTTTCTTTCTTTCATTAAAAAAAAAAAAATCCTGGATTGATCATACACTAGTTACTGTACAAATCTTCAAGGAATGCTTCCTAATTATACTTCTACTTCTCTATGTTGCCTCCTGATATCAAATGATAATCTTCCCACATCTCATCACATTTTTTGTTAAAAATGTAAAATCTGAAATTAAAAGTTACAAGATGTACCCTTGGTTTTAGAAGAGGAGAATTTTTTTTTTAGATGACTGTTCTGATCCCATATGTGAGTTGCCACATTTAAATAGCAGCTACTCTTTGATTATATGTGGGGGGAACGGAAATCACATTTAATTGATATCTACACACGAGAAAAAAAAGTGACTTTAGTTTACAACTTCAAACTACTGAATTTACAACCAAGCTTTTATCTAAAGGCATTTGAAAGATAGCAAAATTAGCCACTAAGTTTAAGTACTTCCCTCCTCAGACTAACTGCCAAAATGAATCAAACGCATGGGATGGTGGGTGGGGAGGAGAACCTAGTAAAAAACAAACAAAAAAACCAACCAACCAACCAAAGAATAAAGCTGAAGTAAGGGTTTAATTAATTTTATAATCAATTTGGAAAGGTGAATAATGGACTTGTGAATGAAAGCTTCTCTCAAATAAGTGATTTGTAATTTTTAGAAAAATTGTTTGTTTTTAGACTAGGACTGTGAATGAAGTTTGAAATTCTTAATAATGTTGTTAACTCTTCACAAGCTCATACACCATTTTAAATACAATTTGGGGTATTTCCTGAACTCTCTTAAAGCCTGTTTAAGAGCCCTAGGTTAAGCAACTGTATACTTAATTAAAGCACCTAGAAAACTATCTAGAATGAAAATTTAAAAATGAAATATTTTAAAATAATATTGGACCCAATCTAAGAGTTTTTAGCTAAGCAATGTACCTCCGCTGTGATTTTTCAAGAAATATGTCATCTTCTAATTGCATAAACTACCAACTTTCACTTTTGAAATCCCCGTTTCTCTTATCCCATTATTCTTTAAAACAGAGCTTTAAAATAATTAGTATTATCATAAAATTAAGCAGAGAAAAGGACTGTGAGAAATTACTTGAAATTTGAATGTAACTCTTGATCAGTAGAAATCTAAACCAGTCTAAAAAGTGAAACTGCTGCTATAAATTTCCAAATTCTACAACTATTCTCAATAGTTACTATATATAGAAGAAATAAATTTTATATTAGAGGAAAGAAATTTTTTATTAGAAGAAGAAAATTTTCTTTATATCTGACTTAAATTCTGTGTACTTCAAATTAATTTTTTTTTCCTCATCACTGGAGGTGATACACAGCTGGTCAACATCTTCTATGTAATGCTGCTCATATTTTAATCAACTAAAATATGTAGATAATGGGTTGTTTTGATTGTGTATTTAGTCTTGATCAGCTTCTAAGAGATTTTGCTGTGATTTAAACTCCTTGAATTTCAGCTTACGAACCAGAGTTTCCCTGGAACAAGCAAAACATTTTAAAATAGCAATTACTCTCGTAATTGCAAATAGCTGAAAGTTCCTAGATTTTTGATGCTCTTATTCTAGGTTTGATTTTCAGTATGTTTTTTGATTGCCTCCCTCAAATTTCTTTGCATTTTCTTGTAGTTCTATATATATTTAAAGCCATGTTTATAGTTTTAAGCTCATCAGGAAAATAAAAAGGAAGTCAGTTGTTGGAAGGAATGGGAAGGAAGCAAAAGAAAAATTCTTTAATCTCTTAAGATGCCATTTCCCCTTCTAAAGAAATTTATTCAAACAAGAGCATTTCGGGGGTCACTTTATGTTTATTTTCAAATGATATATTCCTTGTGGAGTTAAAGGGGCTAAGCTTTTATCACCGAAAATAATCTTTTGTTTTTTATTTCTCTCCACCCTACCCCTTTGCTCTTTAGAATGACTGGAAGAAGTGTTTCATGTTTTCATATTATCTCTGTTCCTAAGCCATTGATCCTATCAAGCATAATACATAATGCAAAATGTTCCTCAGTGAATAGCATTTCTTCAATATCTTAGTAGGTTCTCAGGATGGCATATGCCCTATTCAGTGTGTTCCTCTCAGTCATTTTCTGTCTCTTAATCATAACTTTATAGATTGATTTCAGGCCCTTAACTACAATTCCCCTTTCTTGAGACAGTTTGTTTTTTAATTCAAGGAGACCTTAAAAATGACTTTATCAAGATATTAATTAAAAACAGGAATTCTCAGAATCATTTTTATTTATATTCTTGTTATTTTAACATTTCATTCTCAGTTGTTGCAGCAGATGACGCAAGATCAGTCTCACAAACAAACATGATAAACGTAATGCAACAATATTAGAAATCAATAGTGTGTGTTTTATTGTATCCTGTACCTAAAATATACAATAGGGCAACTTACATAAATCATTTATTCCCAGTCATGATTGATAACCTCATAACTCACGAGTGACGGGGCAAAGCAGAGCCCCAAATGAGTTATGAAATGTCATCAATAACAAGTGGAAACAAATGATTTATCCAGTGTCACAGCCCATTGTATGTTCAGTTTATGCAACAGCAGTTAATGATAAAAATACCCCAAATGGGTGCAGCTTGTATTTTATCCGTCCTATATGCATACACTTTTTCTATACTATTTTACACTAGGTTAGTGCTTATTGGCCATGAAGAAAATGATCAAGCTTCAAATAGGAATGTGGGTTGATGGAGAAGATATTGTCTTTATATATGTAAATCCTTTTGGAATCTCTTTACATTTGTTTAGTCCCCTGCCCACCCCACCTTTTTTTCTTTCTTCAATATCTATTCCTTTTCTAGCAAAGAAAACATAAAAAAAGAGTATCTATAGCTATGTAATTCACATTGTTTCTTTTTGGGTTGACATTCTAGGAGAGAGAAGAATTAGCATGATTTTTAAAGTTAAAGGATGCTTTTGACTTTAACACTATTTTTTTCCCCCATGTGTTTTTTTCTGAGTGCAGCTTAGGACCAGGAGTTTTATATTCCCATATTCAAATGCAGTGAGAATTTGACTATTTTTATTTTGCAGTCTCATCCTGTTGACCTCATGTATATTTGGAAGTCCTGCATGTCTCATATAGAAATCTAATTTGCAACATTAAAATATAGTTATATTTTCATTGCAAATTTAGAAATATGTTTCAATGAGGTTAAAAATATTGGTGTTTGCTGGAAGCTTACATTTGAGGTTAATTTGATGAGGTTGACATTCCAGACTCAAAACTGATATTAACTTTTTTGGGGAAAATGTCATTTAAAGAAAATGTGAGGTTTGTTCTTTTGAACTGAAATAAAAGTCTGTCCCTTATGACACCCTCTTAAATATTTATAATATTGACTCATAAGGAACTCCAGAATCTTGTTAGATACCCCTAAATCAAGTGGATTTAAGAGACTATAATATGGGTATCATGCTGTGCTAGTTGTTATGCAAAATTAAGCAGATCTTGTACCTGAAATGAACAATTATACAAAAGGTAAAGGGATGATTAAAGAGTGAGTCTTAGTAGTTATAGAAAATAAATACAGTTTATAGGCATTGTATAAAAGCAAGTGTGTCAGGCTCTACTCCTTTTTGGTTTTCCTAGAGTATAGTTCTACAATGTGTCTGCCTGCTTCTTCAGATATCCATTGTCATCATAGTAGCTTAAGCAAATATCTTTTCTCTCTTAAACTATCTACTGTGAAGCTTCCAAATTTGATTTTTATTTTCTTTTATTTCCAGCAACATATTCTGCATATAGTAGCCCTGAGTGATCTTTTAAAAATGCAACATTCCCTACTACAGATCTTCAATGTCCATGCAGTACATTTAAGGTATATTTAAACCCCTCTAAGTTGAATTATGTATCTCTATAACCTAGTTTCTGTCTGGCTTCATCATGATCCGTTTTCCCTTTTACTTTAGTACATGTCTTTTTTTTTTTTTTTTTTTTCTTCATTCTCCCAAAGGGACTGAGCTCCTTACTTCCTGGGATCTTCTCCTGTACTATTACCTCTGATTGGAGTTTGTCCTCTTTTGCCTGGCTGTGCACCGCACATCATTCAGGTCTCTCCTAAAGTGAATTTCTAAGAGACGTCTTCCCTCAGTTGTCATCTAAATCAGGTCCTGTTGTAAGCTGGGATTATGGGAGCCCGCCACCATGCCCAGCTAATTTTTATTCTACTTTTCCTTCACAATGTCTATCACAATTTCATTGCATATTCTTCTATGCGATTATTTTGTTCAATACATGTCTCCCAATCTAGGCTTTAAGCTCCGTAAAGGAAGGAACATAGATCTTATTTATTCCTTTTCCCAGTATCTAGTACCTGGTACCTAATAAACATTTAATAAGTATTTTTTGAAAAACAGGAGACATTAAGGTTTGAAAATGATACAATAGAGAAAGTTATTCACCTCCTTTGAATAATCCCTCATTTACTAATCACATGAAGACTGCAAAACCCAATGCCATGGAGATTTACTAAAGGATATGAGATATTGTTTTGTTTTTTAATCTTGGAACACTGATACTACATATGAACACTTAAAACTAATTCAAGTATTTATTGAATAGTTATAGGAGGAGGGAAAGCATAGCTAACACTAGAAGTTTTCTTGATATTGGTGAGTTTGAGCCTTAACTTAAAAATGTGAGGAAAATATTAACAATTAGGAATGGAATGGGCATGGTTTCCTATATTGGGTTATACATACAATCATAAGGGCATAAATTAGCAAGTTTTGATGTCTTACCCGAAGGTCTGCTATTCTGGAGTGGAATATTTCTTGATTTGAAAAATCTAAAATTAAAATGCAAGTTTAATCTAAGCTGAGATGCTATAAAAATAGCAATGATAGTGATCACTTACGAGCAATTTACCTTGACACAATTGTCCAATACATGGGAATAAGAAGATGGTATAGGCCAGGTGCGGTGGCTGACGCCTGTAATCCCAGCACTTTGGAAGGCTGAGGTGTGCAGATCACGATGTCAGGAGATCGAGACCATCCTGGCTAACATGGTGAAACCGTTTCTCTACTAAAAATACAAAAAATTAGCTGGGCGTGGTGGCGGGCACCTATAATCCCAGCTACTCAGGATGCTGAGGCAGGAGAATTGCTTGATCCCAGGAGGTGGAGGTTGCAGTGGGCCAGGATTGCACCACTGCACTCCACACTCCAGCCTGGTGACAGAGTGAGACGCTGTCTCAAAAAAAAAAAAAAAAAAAAAAAAAAGGTGGTATAGATACTCCCTGTTGATTTTATTTCCTTGTATCCTGAAAATGGTTACTAATAATAATTGTGATAGATGCAATCGTATACTCTATCAATAAGAATATAGAAATCAGGGAGATTAATTCTTTGGTCTGTGAGTTAGACTTCACCTAGAGTTCTAATTTAGTCCTACTGCAAGGTTACTAAATCATAATCTATGTGAATGGGACCGAGAAATTTATGTTTAAAAAACAAACTCCTAGACCAGCATTTGGGAAACACAGAACCAAAGCATATCCAAGAACAAATGGGATGGTAAAAGGACATAAAATTATATCTTAGCAGGAAGGAGTTATAATTCTATTTTAGCATATAAATCTGGAAAAGACATTATAATTGTCATTCCATATTTAAAATCTTGTCAGATAAAATAATATGACTTGATCACTGTCATTCAGAGGGTAAAATCTGGATCAATGGGTAGGAGATTCAGGTGTTATGATTTGGCATCAGCATGAAATTTTACAAATTTTTGGTGGTGTTCGCAGAACGGGTCATATTGGTAATTTCCGAGATCTCTATTACTGGAGATATTTAACTAAAAAATAGGTAACCTCTAAGGGAAGGGCATGTGTCAGACTTCTACAACATTCTTTCTTCCCAAAGGGGGAAGTGGTTGAGTAGATATCAGAGTTTTCAATCATGTGAATGACAGAATATATTTTTAAAAAAATTTTCTCTGTCTTGGCATGTATAATATAATTAGAAACATGCATATACTACCTATTTGGTCCTAGAAATTTCCGCCATTAATTACTCTTCCATTTCAAGGGATCGAAGGTTGCCAATCAAATGAAGATATTTTGTGGGAAGATAATATCATAAGCCATTTTCAATTGCCACCTTCAACAGAGATTGCTGAAGGAATATTATGAAGAAAAGCTAATTTGTGGAGGCGATAATGAGAATGGATGGATTTAGAATATGAGCTCTGTCAAGCCAGTATAGGGCTGCCAGAATGGTATCCCGGGTTTGTAGAGGGTGGGGAGTAGGATTAGGCTCTGAGAACTTCAGAAAGGGCAATATCTTGCGCGACAGGGGAATGGAAAAATACTGAAAGCTAAATTCCTAGGAGTTATTATTTTATTCGGAGTTATTCCTGATCTTTTCTTCATCCATACTCAGTTATTATGGAACTATTTTTATTTCTATGTCTCTTACTCAGACCTCTCTTGTCGAATTCCTTTGAAATGATCCCCTAATTTCACAATAATTGGTGATGAAATTAGGTGATTTCCTTTTGTATTGGGTTGGGAGCTACTGGTGTCCACACAGGTAATAGGATATTTGTATATCAGGACCCAAATATGGGTTTTCCAGACTTTACCTATTAAGCCTGTAATATATTATGAATGTTTGAGATTAGGTGGCTGTTCCTAGGATGTGGACATTTGAGTTAATTATATCTTTCCTGTGGTTGGGCAACTCTGTGTGATGACAGCCTACCAGGGGGAAAAAAAGATAATTTCTTGTGAGATCCAGAGAGACACCTTAGGTCTAAACCAATACACAGAGTTTCTAGTCAGAGCAAGAACCTGCCATTGTCTGTTTTCATCTCTCTTCTCTCCACCCAGACTATTCATGTGTAATCTCTATCTTTTAAAGTTATACCTTAGCTTTAATTTTGTTCTTATTTCACCCAAATAAGAGTGTTTGAGGGATAGAAGGAAGAAGAAAGAGAACATACAATGAAATTCTCCATTTTATCCTAGACATGGCTCTGGAGACTGGCTCTTGTACATTAAAGTGATTTAGTGATTGATTGATTTATGACTTTTTTTTTTTTTTTTTTTTTTTTTTGTGAGATGAAGTCTCTGTCTGTCGCCCAGGCTGGAGTGCAGTGGCTCGATCTTGGCTCACTGCAGCAACCTCCGCCTCCCAGGTTCAAGTGATTCTCCTGCCTCAGCCTCCTGAGTAGCTGGGAGTACAGGCATGTGCCCCCATACCCGGCTAATTTTTGTATTTTTGTAGAAATGGGGTTTTGCCATGTTGGCCAGGCTGATCTCAAACTCCTGACCTCAGGTGATTGAGTTTTAAAAGGTTAATTTGATGTGTACTTAGACTTGAGAATGGTTTTCCTAAGTCAAGGATTCAGGGCTGGCTTAGTTAGGTGGTTCTGGTTCAGGGTTTCTCCTGAGATTATAGTCAGGACAGCAGGATCTATAATCTTGACTGGTACTGGAAAGTCCACTTCCATGATTCAGGCTCACTTACATGGCTGTTGATAGGAAGCCTCAGTTTCTTATTACATGGGCCTCTCCATTGGCTGTTTGGTTTCCTCATGACATGGCAGCTGGCTCCCTCAGGGCAAGTGATCCAAGAGAAAGAAGAAGGCAGAAGCCACAATGTCCTTTATAACCTAACCTTGGATGTGACATTCCACTTGTCATGCAGACGAACCTTGACACAGTGTGGAAGGGTGCTATGCAAAGATGTAAATACCAGGAGGCAGGGGTCATTGGAGACCCTCTTGGAGGATTGTTACCACACATATCATGACTCATATCAATTCTCACCCCATGAATCAGAAAATAATCGATGGGACTTTTCCATCTGTCAAGGATGTCTATTTTCACTATATACCCAGGAAATGGAGAAATAACTACAGGATTAATTTGAAGACACACTGAACTGACTGAGTGCTGTACTTGGGCCAAAATTTCATTTATCATATGAGTACCATGAGCTTAATCTCTGACTAGTGGATCATGGTGGGTTCCCAAGGATTAATTTTAGCCCAGACCCAGTGTTGAAAATCTTCAAAAGTTCTGTGTCTTTCTCTTTCCTCAATGCATTGTCACTGCAGTAAATAGCTACAGATTGTTTGGGGAAGACTGGAAGGTGATCTTTGTAGGTCTTCCACATCTGTACCTGGCTTGTATGAGGCTGTGATTTTCTACTAGGGTGACTGAAGTCAGGCCTTTTTTTACTCTATTTATAAGTTTTCATTCTGTAAGTTTTCATTATGTGGATCAAATTAGGCTGCCCATTTATTTTAGTTAAAAGTGTTATGAGAAAAGCTTGGGACTGTAATGTCCCCTTCACACTGGGAAGGAACCAAGAGACTAAAGAATGACTTGAACAAGTCAAGTTTGATAAATAGATGAGTTTATTAAGACTTACAGAAAGGGTACTCCTGGATGGCAGCAGGACGGCTTTAGAGATCTGCCCTCACTCCCATCTCCAAACTGCTTTTAAACTAATTTTTTCGCCCCTTGCCTACCGTGTTTAACCGATGAGACTGTTTTTCTTGGTAGGTTCTCAGATACTCTCTGGGATGTTTAGGTTCTCAGGGCACCTTCTCCTTGGCTGGGCACCATGGCCTTGGCTCACTGCCCAGCCTTCAGTGTTGAGACATGCACCCTTAAGAAACATGGTGGGGAACCTGTAACACTACCGTAAGGAGCCTCTGGTTAATTAGTTATTGTCAAAGTTCATTCTGATGATTCCTTTAGCTATAATACCTATTATGGTAACATTATTCTCCTTAGCTCTTATAGTTAAGTCTCTGCCACATTTGGATCTCATCATTCTCACTCAAATCAAGGACTCCATTTTGATGGCAACATATGCCACTTTCCTTCCTGACTTCAGAGGATAGCTATGACTATACTTTCTGAGGATGTTGTTCCTCAGGGGGAACTATTCTGAGATTAAAGTGTTCCTTGTACAATTCATTTGTCAAGGTCTTTGTGAAGGGAATGTGCTTTGGGCCTGGGAGATGTGGCATGTGATAGGTTCACTTCAACATTTCGATTTCCCTAAGTCTTACATTCTCTCTTATGTATAATGCTATACCAAGATGTTTCCAACATCCTCACTAAATGATTTTAGGACTAAATGAGTTTAGGTTTCAGGTAATTAACTGACTACATGATGAAATTTGATACAGGTCTGGAAGAAAATAGGGTGTGGAAGGAGAAGAATTGGCATGTTTTTACAAGGTAATAGCCTCAAATGGGGTCATTATCAGGTCTTCATACAAGGTAGAACCAGCCTCATCAGTCAGGCAGAGGATCTCTGTTGACTGGAGAGGTTTGGTAGGATTTGGGGGTGCTATGTACTCAAAAATATGAATGTTCCCAATTGTCACCTTTAAATTCTCAAGGTCCTACTTCTTCCTTGGGAATTTAAGGAAAATTCTTAAACTTTCCTTAAGAATTTAGGAAATTCTTTCCTAATCAAGTTTTTAATTTTCACATAAGAAACAAAAGATTTTGTTGTAATTCGGCAACTAAAGGATCAGATTCTTCTTTTAGTTTTTAGTGAATCAGCTCTGTGACAGTAAAGATAAGACATTCTTTTAAGGCAGTCAGAGAAACTCCCTGTTCTTAGATTTTGGCTTAAAAAAAGAATTCATGTTATTTTTCTTCTTGTAATTCTCCAATGCAGTTATAAGCCACTAATCTACCTGATTGTCCTTGCATCCTTTTGCTCATCATACTGTGTTTTGGAAACCACCTCATATTTCATTAAAGTTGTATGTTCAGTGGGCACTTCATTCCAGGTGACCATAGATGGTAATTGAAGTATCTGCTTCTCTATTGGAGGCCATGTTCTACTGATATTCAACCCTTTCTGGAAATCAAATCCTTACTTTTTAAAGCAAACTCAAATGCTCACCTTTGAGCATTGCATCTACAATTATTTCTGATAAGAAATTCTGTATTAGTCAAGGGTTCATTTGCTGATAGCAGAAAACACTTCAGCTATTTTAAGCAAAAAGATATTAAATGCAAGGAGTTAGCTGCTTACGAAATGTTGGAATTCTAGGAGGATTCGGAGCTATACTGGGCCTCCAGGGAGACTCACAGAAGAGTGGCAGAACAGTTCTGCCAGGAAAATCACAAACTCTACTACAATTAAGAGGCTGGGGAATCAACAATCTACCACTAGAACTCTAGACTCCAGAGTCATACCACATCTACTAGTTCTGACCCAGAAAAAATGAATGATTTGTGCATCACAACTTCCCCCCAACTTAGATTAGTACTGAATTCAAGTATCATGCAAATGCGTATAATTGTTAATACCTAAACTATATCTGGAATTCTAGATGCAAGGAAATTCAGAACATGTAGTTTCAGCTCTCCAGCCTCTGTAATGAAAAATTTATGTGAAGTACTTATCACAATTATTATGCATTCATAGTAAAATTTCAAAAAATGTTATTTTTATTGTTACTGAGAGAGTATATCATATGTTATTTGAGTGCACTAGACTATTTGGGGTGGACTCACACTTAGCGTTCTCCCTATTTATGGTCCTCGCTGGCAGAGATTTTATTTTCATTTGCCTGTTGGCAGGTGTCTTCAGATTTTTGCATCTAGTGCATTTACCTTATGTAATTTTTATGTAGCTTTCCATAGTGAACAGTTGAACAAGAACTAGAGTTCTTACTTCATGGGTTCTTGTAACAAATTGCATAATTCTTGCACCTCTTCCATTTGTTAAACCTATTTTAGTATTCTGCAGATAACTGGAAGACCATAAGAATATAATGAACAAGAAAAATGCTTTGTGCTTTGAAGTGCTAAGAAGAAGATGCTTATAATATATTCAAAGTATCTTAGGTTTGATATTTGTCTCTGGTCAGTCACAACCTTTAGGTACTGCTTGGTTTCATAAAGATTCCCTTGTTTACTATTATTATTAAAGTATGTGAGAGAGCAAACAGTGTCAGGATTCAGAGATACTTAGCTAAGTAATAATGAAAATTCAAATATTGATTGTAAATGCTAAATCCAAACCATAATTCTTATATAGTGGCATAAATATTGACAAAGCTGTACAGATGTGAAAGAAAAAGTAGTTCTAAAAATGTTGACATTTTATAGAAGATTAGGACTGGAAGAGATCTTAAACATCATCTGGTCTAAACTTTTTATTTTGGATACTGAGAACAGAGCTGAAGTAAATTGTCTGGAGTTATAAAGTTGGTTAATTGTCAAGCCAAAAATAGAACTCAGTCTCCTTTGCAGCTGAGTCCAGTCCAGAGTTCTAGCTACTGTAAAAACACTTTTTCCTTTTAATATTCTTAGTATTAATTACCTAGCTGCTCTTTGTCCCGTATTTCTTTCAAAGTACTAAGGAAATAAAAAATGTTCAAATTAATGTCAGTATTAACACATTTCTGATTTTTTTCTGCTATTTAAAATGATGATCTTCGAAAAAAACTTGTACATGTTTGCAGGGGAGTTTGCCCTCCAGTAGTGGTGTATCAACACTTTCTTTTCTAGAGAATTTTTTTTATCGCCCAATAACTCCTTTTTCATGTTCATTGGATTGGAGCAGTGGTGGCATTCGGTGATTAATTAGTTCAAAAAGTGTTAGTTCTCCAAGGATAGCCTGTTAAATACTTTCCAGGCCATTTAAAAAAGAGAAATCTATTGCTCATGTTTACAGGTGGTGGCACACTGAATCTAGATTGGTTATAAGGCACACAATGAATCTGCTACATCTGCAAGTCTCGTTGCTACTCTTGTCTTACAGTAATCCCCAGCAACAATTCAAATTAACATTTGACAACAGAGATATGAACACGTCCCTGTTTGATTCTATATTACGTTAAACATTCTTTGCACTTTCTTTTTAGATTCTTGTGCTAGCCTCTATTTGGTCCAAAAATGTTTTAGCTTAAATTTTCTAGAGAATTATTTTGTTTTTTGGAATCCTGAATAATTTTTTTGAGTTAATCAGGTGAATTACTGGTTGGCACTAGTCCTGTGTAGGACTGTGGACACTGTTAGATCAAAGTTACCCTTCAATTTAATCCCTAAAGGTTTTCCACATAATCTTGGCACTGACTTACATAATAAAGTGTCAATTGTCCTTTAAAGTATTATTATGCTCTGTTTCACATTTGAAAATTACTACTTCATCTTGGTAGTGAAATGATAGTGTAAATACAGCCAATGATGCTAAGAGATTCTTGACAGAAACCTTGATGGAAAGACAGGGAACACTTTATGTGAATGTATTCAGAGCCCTGGGTGAAGGTATTATCTGATAACATTTTATAAAAGATTTGGCCTTTTCTAGGTTTTACAGCCATTAAAATCTAGGGGCAAAATTTTACTGCCTGAATTTAGCAGGAGCAAGTGTTTGTTCTGGTTATTAAGATACATTATTACAGGTGCTCAGAGTCCTACCTTGTAAGGTACAGTGGTTGAGGCAACACATTTTCCTTAAGCATTTGCCATATTCTAGTGTCGTACAGGGTACTCTAGGGAACCAAGAGAAGCAGAAATGGACAAGGCCATGGGCATCTTCCAGGGAAAGGCAAACACTGGACTCTCTTCATTTAACCGCTTATTAACCATTTTTCCCCCGCTACAAGGAAGAGTGAATTTGAAGCATTGAACTGTAAGATACACCCCAAACAATTATGGATGCTAATGTTCTGGTTCTCAAAGAGCTGAGAATATGGTTATCAATGAAAGTAAAATTAGACCTTTTTTTTCTTTTTGTTACTATCTAAAAGAGCTCTCATGGTTGGAATGTCACCTTTAATGCTTTCCTGTGTCTATTATGCATTTATTGAGCGTCTTTAATTACAATCTTGAAATTGTCAAGTAAATAAAGACTGCCAATATTAATTTTTAAATGTATCACTGTTTCTAAACCTGTGAGGATTTTATTTTCCCTCTTGTTTAGAAAACAAAGACAATAGCTCATTGTTTTAATTTGGTTTTATTTTTCCATTTTAACTCTGATCCATTGTTGTAAATACAAAGGAAATTAATTTCATAAAAAATTCACTCATGCTGAAAAATGAACAGAAATACATTGAAAATGTCCTTTTGTTTTATTTTTAATCTAGATTTGTGTTCTTGATAGTTAACGCTTGCATTTTCAGGTTGAAAATGTTTACATAATTTGTCTAAAAAATACATTTTTCTCTTCATTACTCATAGTCATAATCACTACCATAAGCTATTTGAAAAATCATCAATCTGCATTCAGCTCTGCGCTGTGAACTTAAACTGTTTATTTACTGACTTGTATAGTAATACTGTCTTTTCTCCCAGAAGAAAACTGTCTCATACTATAGAAATATAACGAATTAACCACCCTACAAACCCCCTGTGAGGTAGAATATTTTACCTGACCCATCCCTTGTTTCTATTCTCTGCTTTTAGTAGAGATGGCCAGTTTTCACTAGAAGGCTGAGCAAACTCTCCAATAGTTGGCAGGTTCAGTTCTCAGTTCCAAGCTGTGGCTATCCTTCTGCTCCATTTTTGACAGTCTCACTCAGGGGACGTCAGTTAAAACCTGTAATCTGCCAAAGCCATTAAGTCATGTGGGAAAAATATATTTTTGTTCTTGGAATAGCAAAGACAAACAAACAAACACTTCTAAAACTTCTAGCTTTATACCAGCCTGGGCACTATGGTAGATATTTAACTGACTGTGGCTAAGGTTTGTGCTCTTAGGGCAGCACCTTGTGCCAGGATAAATGACAAATGAGTTCTTTGTGAGTCCTTCTTATAAATATACTCAAAATCTGACAGCTGTATATATAATTCTAGTTGTAAGAAGAGAGAGAGCATGACATGGGAAAGAACTGTCAATTCAGTCAAGGTACTCAGGTTCCTGGTAGTCAATAAGTTGGGTAGTCTTGGGGTAAATCATTGTCCTCTCTGAGGCTTCACTTCTTCATCTATCAAATGAGAAATTCTAACTAGTTAAACTCTAAGGTTTTTGTTGTTGATGTTGTTATGTTTTAAATATTAAGTGTTAAAACTTTTAGAATGGAGAAAAAAACACAATTCTAAGGGTTAAAGGTCATATACATTAGATTGTATATGACTTTTTGTATTTTTGTTCATAAAAAGCTAATGTTTTATTATCTTTTTTATTTGTAGGTGAATTGTGCTTTAGTAGCATATCTTTAGGTTTTCTATTTCTCTTTCATAGTATTCTCTACTTCTTTAGAACCCAAAGAAGTGTTTTGAGCTATACTGATTCCTGTATTGAAGAAGGTGTAACCCCCTCTCCATCTTTACCCAATACCAATATAGGACAGTAACAACTAGGTAGAAGCATTAGGGTTAACTTCCTGGATATAGTGCCAGAATTGACTAGGATAAACATACAGTTTGTCATCCAAACTGACACACTTTAAAAAGTGAAACAGAACACTCATTAATTATGACCAGCACTGTTAATCAGGACTATTAAGGAAGTATAAAAGGGCTGCAAAGGGGATGATTTTAATGTAATCCATATAGCTTTGCATGATACCCTCCTTTATTTATTCTGTAGCTTTCTTGAGGCAGAGAGAGAAATGATTTAGATTTGCATAAGGGTAAATTTTTGATTCAAATAGGCAAATCGTAGGTTTTGCTTTTCATATGTAAAATGGAATAAATTGCCGAATAGGAAGGCTCAAATTCAGCCAGAAATTCTGAAAAAGACAATTATACATAATCCAACAAACCCACTGAAATATGCAGTTCAGTACCTCATCTTGCTTACCTCTCCATGAAAGGTCAAAAGTGCCTCCTACTGTGATATATCTGAAATCCCTGAAAGATTGATTAAATTTCTATATAATATGGAATTGCTGAATCTAGTGAACCATAACTTATGTAATTTGTATTATACTTTATCAGTCACCTTTTAAAAAGTGTTTAACAGTGAAACTTTCCCTTGCAGGCGATGGAAACCTGAGAAATACTTGCTTTCTTTATGATAACCTTAGCAGTTTGTTTGACTCATTAAGTCAAGGTTGGTGTGGATTTCTTAAAGGGATTGAAATGTAAAAACTGACTTAATTTTGGCATTTAAATTTTAGAATGAAAAGTCAGAGAATAAAAAAGATGGCTCTTATATTGCATGAGAAACATAATCTTTTCATATATTATGAAAGAGTGGCCAAAGAGGTGTTTGAAAACTTCACTTACTCTTACTTTAAAGGGTATCATATTGATGTTACATTATAGAAACATGTCTACTTTTGGAAGATTCTATTGTATCCTGAGTTCCTCTTATATAAGACCTATATCTGCAGCAGGACAGTTAGAAAAGTCAGAGAATAAGAGTTTAGAGGTGAAGTATATTACAGTTTTGACAATGCGGATAATTTTCTCTTTCTCCTCCTCTATTCCTCACCCCTGTCACCTTCCCCATAGTTCCTAATTCTCAACTCATTTCAAAGTTTGACAGAAAGTGATCAAGAAGCATAAGATCTTCAGATAAGTCTAGAAGATAGAGCACCCTATATGTCCACTGAAGGATCTTGGGCAAGGTAGGATGATCCTTATCTCATCGAGCAGCAGAATTAAAAGCTATAGAGCTGCTCCCAGAGACTCCTGGGATGAAAATCTTCAGTAAAAGATACTCCTGATAACACTAGGGGAAAAGAACAGTAACACTGATCACTGGGAATAAAATCAGATTCTTTAACATGGTCTTCAAAGTCCTGCTTTATCTACCTCCCCCACCGCCGCCCTCCCCTCACATAATCTTCTATTTCCCCCTTCTTTACCACTCTAGATGTCTTTATATTTCTTGTGTTTGCCATGCTTCCTTTAGCCCCAAGCCTTTTAAAGATTCTAATCTAAATCCTTTGTATCTGATTTCCATACCTCCAACACCTTTCCTCTGGTTAAATTCAATTTATTCCTCAGATTTCAGTTCAAATATCCCTTTCCCAAGAAAGCCTTCTCTGACTAGGTCAACTCTATCTTCTATGTTTGTATTAGTTTTGTATTGCTGCAAAACCAATGATCATAAATTTAGCTGCTTAGGAGAACACAAGTTTATTATCTCATAGTTTCCTTGGGTTAAGAGCCTGCACATGGCTTAGCTAGATTTTCTGCTCAGATCTTACAAGGCTGAAATCAGGGTTTGGCTTGGCTGCTTTTCTCATTTAGGCTCAGGGCTCTTTTCCATGCTCACTGATAGTTGGTAGAATTAAATTCCCTGAGGTTGTATGACTACAACCTGGTCCCCTGTTTCTTGCTGGCTGTTGGCCAGTGACCGTTCTCAGCAACTAGAGGCTGTGTATAGCTCTTTGCCACATGACACCATAGGGAGATCATAAGATGGCTGTTTAACTTTTTTCCAGGCCAGCAGGAGTGCATCTTTCTGATGCTCCACCTTCTTTTATATTTTACTTTTATATTTATTGTTATTTTAAATTTTTTAACTTTTAATTTTCCTGGGTATATAGTAGGTATATATATTTATGGGTTACATGAAATATTTTGATACTGACATACAATGTCTTTAGGATAAAGCCATTTTAACTGGGATGAGATGATATCCCATTGTAGTTTTGATCTGCATTTCTCTGATGATTGATTATACTGAGAACCTTCTCAAATGCCTTTTTTTTTTTTTTGCCATTTGTATGTCCTCTTTTGAGAAATATCTACTCAGATCTGTTGCCGATTTTTAACTGGATTATTAGATTTTTTCCTATAGAATTGGTTGAGCTCCTTATATATTTGGGTTATGAATCCCTTGTCAGATGGGAAGTTTGCAAATACTTTCCCCCATTCTGTGGGTTTCTCTTTTGATTCCTTTGCTATGCAGAAGCTTTTTTTTTTTCTTTTTTTGAAATGGAGTCTCACTCTGTCACCCAGGCTGGAGTGCAGTGGCGCGATCTTGGCTCACTGCAACCTCTGCCTCCCGGGTTCAAGCGATTCTCCTGCCTCAGCCTCCTGAGTAGCCGGGGCTACAGGCACAAGACACCACAACCGGCTAATTTTTGTATTTTTAGTAGAGGCGGAGTTTCACCATGTTGGCCAGGATGGTCTTGATCTCCTGACCTCAAGATCCACCCGCCTTGGCCTCCCAAAGTGCTTGGATTACAGGCGTAAGCTTTTTAACGTGATGTGATCCCGTTTGTTCATTTTGCTTTGGTTGCCTGTGCTTGTGTGTTATTACTCAAAAAAGTCTTTGCCCACTCCAATGTCCTGCAGAATTTCCCCAATGTTTTCTTTTAGTAGTTTCATAGTTTGAGGTCCTAAATTTAAGTTTTTAATATTTTTTGATTTCATTTTTTTTGTATATGGTGAGAGATAATGGTGTAGTCTTCTTATTTTGCAAAGGGATATCCAGTTTTCCCAGCACCATTTATGGAAAAGACTGTCCTTTCTGTAATGTATATTCTTGGCACCTTTGTTGAAAATGAGTTCTCTGTAGACGTATGAATTATTTCTGGTTTCTCTATTCTGTTCCATTGGTCTATGTGTCTGTTTTTACACCAGTTTCATGAGATTTTTGGTTACTATAGCTCTGTAATATAATTTGAAGTCAGTTTTGTTCTTTTTGCTTAGGATAGCTTTAAGTATTCTGGATCCTGCATGCTTCCATATAAATTTTAGGATTGTTTTTTCTATTTCTGTGAAGAATGTCATTGATATTTTGATAGGGATTGGATGAAATATGCAGATTTTTGGGTCATATGGACATTTTCACAGTATTGATTTTCTAGTCCATGGACAAGGAATATCTTTCCACTTTTTGCATCTTTTTCAATTTCTTGCATCCATGTTTTATAGCTTTCATTGCAGAGATCTTTCACTTCTTTGGTTAGTTTCTAGGTATTTAATTTTATTAGTAGCTATTATAAATAGGATTACTATCTTGATTTCTTTTTCAAGTTGCTTTTGGCATATACAAATGCTATTGATTTTTGTATCCTGCAACTTTACTATATTTGTTTATCTTTTCTAAAAGTTTTTGGTGGAGTTAGATTTTTTTCAAGTGTAAGATCCTGTAATCTGCAAATAAGGATAGTTTGACTTCTTCCTTTCCAATTTGGATGCCATTATTATCTTTCTCTTGTCTGATTGTTCTTGCTAGAACTTCCAGTACTATATTGAATAACAGTAGTGCAAGTGGGCATCCTTGTTGTGTTCCAGATCTTAGAGGGAAGGCTTTCAGTTTTTTCCCATTCAGTATGATACTAGCTGTGGGTCTGTCACATATGGCTTTTATTATGTTGAGGTATGTTCCATCTATACCCAGTTTTTTGAGGGTTTTTATTATGAAGAGATATTAAATTTTATAAAATGCTCTTTTAGTATCAATTGAAATGATTATATTGTTTTTGTCTTTCATTCTGTTGATATGATGAATCACACTGTTGAAGTTGCATATGTTGAACTATCCCTGCATTCCTGAGATAAATCCCACTTGGTCATGATGAATGATCTTTTTAATGTATTGTTGAATTCAGTTTGCTAGTATTTTGTTGAGAATTTTGGCATCAGTGTTCATTGGAGATATTGACCTATAGTTTTCTTTTGCTTGCGTCTTTGTCTGGTTTTGGCATCAGTGTAATAGTGGCCTCATAGAATGAGTTTGGAAGTATTTTTTCCTCCTCTATTTTCCGAATAGTTTGAGCAGAATTGATATTAGTTCTTTAAATGTTTGGCAGAATTCAGCAGTGAAGCTATCTGGTCCTGGGCTTTCCTTGCTGGGAGACTTTTTATTATGGCTTTGATCTCGTTACTGGTTATTGGTTTGCTCAGGTTTTGCATTTCTTCATGGGTCAATCTTGGTAAGTTATATGTGCCTAGGAATTTGCCCACTTCTCCCAGATTTTTCAACTTATTGGCATATAGTTGCTCATAGTGGCCACTAATGATCCTTTGAATTTCTGCAGTATCCATTACAATGTGTTCTTTTTTATCTCTGATTTTATTTATTTGGATCTTCCCTTTTTTTTCTTAGTCAGCTGAAGTTTTGTCAATTTTGTTTAACTTTTCAAAACACAACTTTTTCTCATTAATCGTTTTGTATTGTTTTCTTCATTTCAAATTTGTCTATGCTCTGATCTTCAGTATTTCTTTTCTTCTACTAATTTTGGGTTCGTTTTGCTTTTCTAGTTATTTGAGATTCATTGTTAAAGTGGTTATTGGAAGTTTTTCTTCTTTTTTGATGTAGGCAGTTAGAGATATAAGCTTCCCTCTTAGTACTTCTTTTGCTGTATCCCATAGGTTTTGGTATGTTGTGTTTCCATTATCATTTGTTTCAAGAAACTTTTCAATTTCCTTTGAAATTTCTTCATTGACTCACTGGTCATTCAGAAGCATACTGTTTGATTTCCACACGTTGTTATAGTTTCCAAAATTCCTCTTGTTATTGATTTCTAGTTTTATTCCTTTGTGGTCAAAGAAGATGCTTGATATTATTTCATTGTTTTGAATGTTTTTAGACTTATTTTGTGATCTAACATATGGTATATCCTTGAGAATGATCCATGTGCTAAGGAAAAGGAGTGTATTCTGAAGCCATTGGATAAAATGTTCTGTAAATATATATTTGGTCCATTTGATCTGTAGTGCAGATTAAGTTTTATGTTTGTCTATTTTGTGCCTGGAAGATCTGTCCAATGCTGAAAATGGGATGTTAAAGTCTCCAGCTACTGTTTTATTGGGATCTATCTCTCTTTTTAGCTCTAATCATAATTTCATTATACGTGTGTGTGCTCCAGTGTTGGGTGTATACATATTTAAAATTATTGTATTCTCTTTTTGAATTGATCCCTTTGTCATTATATAGTGTCCTTTGTTTTGAAATCTATTTTGTCTGATGTAAGTATAGCTACTCCTGCTTTCTTTGGTTTTCATTAGCATGGGATTTTTTTTTTCATCCCTTTATTTCTAGTCTATGTGTTTCTTTGTAGGTGAAGTGTGTTTCTTGTAAGCAAGATCTCATGACCACTGCCACTATAGGCCCACAGGGAGTGCTGCCAGGCTACCACTGATGTTACCTTAAGGCCCAAGGGCTCTTCAGTCAGCTTGGTGAATGCTGCCTGTCCTGGGATTCATCATTGAGGGCATAGGTTTAATGGGCTTACTGTTCCACATGGCTGGGGAAGCCTCACAATCATGGCAGAAGGTGAAGGAGGAGCAACAGCACATCTTACATGGCGGCAGGCAAGAGAGTATGTTCAGGGGACCTGCCCTTCATAAAACCATCAGATCTCATGAGACTTACTCACTATCATGAGAACAGCATGGGAAAAACCTGTCATCATGATTCAATTACCTCCCACCAGGTCCCTCCCAGGATACATGGGGACTGTGAGAGCTATTATACAATTCAAGATGAAATTTGGGTGGGGACATAGCCAAACCATATCACTTCTGGTGCAGATTGTGTCTAGAAATGTCATCCAGGAGTTATGGCCTGAAAAGAGTGCCTAATGACTCTGACTGGTGCCCTATCCTGCTGTGGCTAAGCTGGCATGTAAGATGCAAGGCAAAGTCCTCCCCACTCTCCCCTCTCCTCTCCTCTCCTCAAGTGGAAGGATGGGGTCTCTCTGAAAGCTGTGAGCTATGCAGCCTCAGGTTAGGGGAGGTATGTCACCAGCACTCTGTTAGCTACCCTGGCTAGTGTTTCAGTAGGTTGCTGCTCTCACAGTCCACAGTCGTGGAGCCCAGTTCAACAGGCACTAGGACTCTCCTAGAAAGTGCAGTCCTTGTGGCCTAGACTGCTCTTCAAGTTTGTTTAGAGCCCCAGTGCACTTTAGCCTGTGCAGTCATGATGCTTGCAGGAACTGAAGTTCAAGCTACTGGGATGGGCAATTCCCCTTTGGCCAAGGCCGGGCTAAATGTTCTCTCTTGCATGGATGTTAGCTGAGTTCTTTCTAGTTTTGCTTTCTGCTATAACAGGGCAACATTGAATTTAATGCAATGTCTCAGAATTGCCGTGCTCTCCCTTTCCCAAGTGCTCAGATTTTTCTCTCTGTACCACACTGTCACTGCTGGGGATGACAGAGGATGTGTCGTCGGAGATTCAAGACTTTTTCCTACCTCTTCAGTGCCTCTTTCAGGTGAGTGCTCACCAGATTTTTGATTCTTATGAAGGTGCTTTTTTGTGTTTAGATAGTTGTTAAATTGGTGTTTGTGGGTGGGTGAGGGTGACGATTGTTGGAGCCTTTTATTCTCCCATCTTGTTCCATCTCCCTACTTCACTGTCTTTGAAAAGCTCCTCTGATTGGGTGAGGTCCATCCAGGTACACCTAGGATAATCTCTCTTTTGATGAACCCAAAGCCAACTGATGAGTAACCTAATCATAGGAGAGATACCTTATTTCATTTACACGTGTTGCCCATGCTCAAGGATAGGGGATTATACAGGATATATACACCAGGGAGTAGAAATCTTGGGGACCATTGTGGACCCTGGCCCATGTCAATGCTCTCTTATGCCGTATGCCTCCTCTCTTTTATGACAAAATACAGTTCAATTGCATATTCATTTCTGTGATTCATTGATTAACATCAACCTTCCCAACTGGCATATGAGCTTAAGGAGAAAAAGGGAATACTGTTTTCAGGGATTCTCTTTGCTCACTAGCATATCTTTGGACATTAGCACAATGTTCAGGATAGTATAGTGGCTCAGCAAATATTTAAATAGATTAGGATGGCCGGGCACGGTGGCTCACGCCTGTAATGCCAGCACTTTGTGAGGCAGAGGCAGGCAGATCATGAGGTCAAGAGATAGAGACCATCCTGGCTAACACGGTGAAACCCCATCTCTACTAAAAATACAAAAAATTACCCGGTTGTGGTGCTGGGCGCCTGTAGTCCCAGCTACTCGGGAGGCTGAGGCAGGAAAATGGCATGAACCCAGGAGGCAGAGCTTGCAGTGAGCCGAGATGGCACCACTGCACTCCAGCCTGGGCGACAGAGACTCCGTCTCAAAAAAAAAAAAATAGATTAGGGACTTTTACTGATTGAATAAATACATGACTGACTGAAAACTCTATCGTGACTATATTGCACTAGGTGGACGTTCTTAGATCTAATCATTTTCTAACATATATGCATTGAAAGATGGAAGCTGAATGCCAGACAATAGGCCTATATCCTGACGTCACTGGCAGGACTGACACTCAAAGGAGAAATGGTTCCTTAGCTCACGAGATTGAGTGGAGTCTATTTATATTAAAACTTTCTTGTCATTATGTATTGAGGTTTTCTGTTAGAATAACTTTCAGAGCCTGAGTGTTTACCAGTCCTCATACAGAGGGACCACAGTGAAACTACATCTTCTAGCCAGGCTACATCAGCTGGGGTGGTGGGTTCAGCTCATTCTTCTTACTCAGTCCATGCTGCTATAACAAAGTACCATAGAATGGGAGGCTTATAAACAACAGAAATTTATTTCTCACAGTTCTAGAGGATGAAAGTCCAAGATCAGAGTACCAGCATGGTTGGGTTCTGAGGAAGGCCTTCTTTGCAGACTGCCATCTTCTTCTTGTATCTTCACGTGGTATAAAGAGGGCAAGAGGGTTCTTTGGGGTCGCTTTCTTAAGGCACCAATTCCAATCATGAAGACTCCACCCTCATGACCTAATTAACTCCCAAACGTCCCACATCCTAATACTATCACACTGGAATTTGAATTTCAACATGTATATTTGGGAGGGACATAAACATTCATTCTCTTGCACTGTGGTAGACTCAGGTATTGATAAAACCAAGAGGATTCCAGAGAGGGTAGCTTAAAGCTCACAGAGAATGAATGTGCATGTGTGTATGTGTGTTTGAATTTTGTGTTTATGAAACTAAGTACTGGTGATTGTATGGGAAATGGGAAGAAGTCTCCTTAGATTGAAGCTTGCTCTCTCTTGTCCTTAATTTTCTATAAATGCAATAGCTCAATCAACATGACCCAGGTATCCTATAAGACTATAGAAATAAAGCCATAAATTATAAGTAGTTATGGTAAAACTTTGGGATTCTTCACATATAGAAGTAGGGCGGGATATGTCTTTCTGAAGTGGGATGGCAGATCATGTCTTTAGTCTTGAGTGGTAAATTCTTTTCTTACTACTATTTGTACTAGTCAGGGTCCTCCAGAGAAACAGAGCCAAAAGGACAAAGAGGTGTGTGTACATATATATATGTATTTATATATAATATAAATGAATTATAAATGAAATATTAATGAATATATAAATATTCATGAATTTTGTATATAATATTAAGTATATGAATTAATAAAGAAATAAAAATATGTATTTAAGGGACTCAGCTTATGCGATTGTGGAGGTGACTCAGAAGAGTTGGAATTAAGCTGATTTTGTAGAAGTCTGAAAGCAGTCTGCTAGCTAATTTCCTTTTGTTCTTAGGTCAGCCTTTGGTTCCATTCAAGCCTTCACCTGATTAGATGAGGCCTACTCACTTATGGATGGTAATCCACTTTATTTAAAGTCACCTGATTTAAGTATAAATCTCATCCAAAAACACCCTCACAGAAACATCCAGAATACTATTTGACCAAATATCTGGGCACTGTGACCCAGCCAAGTTAACATAAAATTAACCATCACAGTGCCCCTATGATTTAGTCTTATATTTACTATTAAAGTCTCATATTTGCATGAGACTCAGATATTATTTGTTCAGTTTAAAAATTCTGTCCCTCAGAGGATTTATTGACGCAGAGATTTCTTTGGTAGTTGTTGATCTCTCAGAACATGTTCTTTTCTTGATGAAAACACATTGGAAGAATTGGATTTATAATATGATGAAAACATTATTTTGGCTATTAAACTGAACTTAAATTAGCCCCTCATCCTAAACTTAATTCATGCCTACAAGAGGTCATAAGATTAACTGTATTTGGAGTATGTGAAGTTAAATTTGGCAAACATATTTTTGAGCACCTGCCACATACCAGGCCCAGTGTTAGGCATGGAGAGGACAAAGGTGAATAAACATAATTTCCACCATTGATAGAGTTTATAGTTTAGTGTGTGGAACAGTTATCAAAACACTAAAACATGGTGAGTCCAGGTGTGTTGAAGCAGGTGTGGGGGGTGGTGCTGGGGAAGCGATGTGAAGGATACAGTTAATGAGAATGAGCAGCATGGAATTTAGCCCTCATGTGGGGAAGGTAACAGACTACTGACAGAAGATAAGAAGCCTGTTATCTATAGTCATGTGTTTTGCCAGTAGGGGTACAGAGACCTAGGGCTTTAGATTTTTGTGATGATATTCTTTCTCTAGACCACTACCCACCTAAAATTTTGAAATTTTGATGGTTTTGAAAAGATATGCACCTCTTGGTAGCCACAAGAGAATCTGGGCCTGAAACATGATATAGCATGTAACCCTAGGTAATCTGTTAACTTTAATCTTCATTGTGAGCCTCATAATTCTTGATATACCTTGTCATTGGCTCATGACATATTTATTGTTGTGATGCATCTGCCAATGAATGTACGCTGCTGATAAAGACATACCTGAAACTGGGTAATTTTTAGAGAAAAAGAGGTTTAATGGACTCACAGTTCCACGTAGCTGGGGAGCCTCACAATCATGGCAGAAGTCGAAAGGCACGTCTTAATGGCAACAGGCAAAGAGAGAATGAGGGCCAAGCAAAAGGGACTTTCCCATATAAAACCATCAGATCTCATGAGATTTATTCACTACCATGAGAACAGTGTGGGGAAATCGCCCCCATGATTCAATTATCTCCCACCACATGGGAATTATGGGAGCTACAACTCAAGATGAGATTTGGGCGGGGACATAGACAAACCATATCAAATACCATATCTAGGGACCCACATTGTCCCCATGGAGACCTGTGTGAAGTGATCTGTCATATAAGAGTTCTCTGTGCTGGGCACAGTGACTCATGCCTGTAATTCCAGCACTTTAGGAGGCCGAGGTGGGCGGATCACAAGGTCAGGAGACTGAGACAATCCTGGCTAACACAGTGGTGAAACTCTGTCTCTATTAAAAATACAAAAAATTAGCCGGGCGTGGTGGCAGGCACCTGTAGTCCCAGCTACTCAGGAGGCTGAGGGAGAATGGCGTGAACCCGGGAGGTGGACCTTGCAGTGAGCGGAGATCGCACCACTGCACTCCAGCCTGGGTGACAGAGCGAGACTCCGTCTCAAAAAAAAAAAAAAAAAAAAAGGGACTTAGTTCTAGAGGAGTTTACTTGACAGGGATGCTAATAGGTACTCAGGCATGGGGTCAGGAAGCACTAGATGGGGAGAGGTGTGGTGGAAACACACACTTAAGCATTAGAAATAGAAGTTAGTGCAAAGACCTTGGGACACATAATAACTCAGGAGGTGAATTACTGGTACTGTGGCCCAAAAAGGAGCAAAATCAATAGTAGGCTGACTTAGCGCGGAGCTTTTCAGGTACCTTTTGACTTCTCAGCCATTGGACTTACCCTGAATTTCTTGCCTATCCTCACTAGTTGGATTTACTTTTTCCTGCTTCTGCAGAATGCATTGTTTTCCAGCCATCCTGCCAGAAGCTCTCTTTTTGTCAATAAATAATAAATGGCTTCAAAATTTGGAGATGATAATTGTGGCAAATAGAGTAAGTTTTTCACAGCTTTAAATTTGAATAAATTCCAGTCTGTAGAAAAATGTTGGAAGAAAAATAGAATAAATAAACTTGCAGTCTTTGTCTAGATTCACTAATTATTAAGATTTCACCATATTTGCTATTATCTATCTACTTACCTGGCTATGTATATTTATTTATATGTATATGTATAAATATAGTTTGCTGAAAAACTTGAAAGTTGGTTGCAGATTTTTCACCCCTAAATGCTTCAGCCTCTATCTTGTAAATATACAAAGACATTCTCCTACCTAACCGCGTTACCACTACCATTCACAAGAAATTTTATATTGATGCAATAGAACTATCTGATATATATTCTATATTCAAATTTCCCAATTGCTTCAATAATGTCCTTTATAGAGTTTTTATAGTGACTTAAAACATATCCAATTTCGTGAGGTATTTAGAAATGAAACTAGGAATATTAGATTTCTAAGGTATTTGGGAAAAGTGGTGTAAGTTGAATATGTTTGTGCAGTTTCCTCAAGAAAATTATTGTTTTCATCTTTCCACTGATGGGAAAGCACAACTATCAATCAAGTATATGTCAGTGTCTGGATGCATAGTATTAGCTTTTACTTAATGGAGTTAGAGTGAATTTTCACCTTTAGTTTAGAGTGAGTCTTCACTCTAAATAAGATGCTGGTTTTCATATTTAAATTGCATTCGTACTTGATCTTTTGGTCAAAGCAGCAAGAGACCAGTTATAAAAATCTATTCCTCTTAATTTAAAGGCAGCGATTAAAGGAGATTCAGAGCTTTGAAACTGTTGTGAGTATTCTACTTAGGAAAATAAACACTAATTGAAAGGGCTAATCAAAAGCTCATCATCCTGAAGGGCACTTGGATGGTTCACAAGTATGCAGTTTAGGTAGACAGGTGCTCTTATGAGGACCTCATCATTCTAAGTAAAGGGACTTTACGCCATGCGTTAGATGAGTCCCCTTAATGAGTGACTATTTATGATGATAAAATACATCTGCCGCTAACTTCCTTTATAATTTTTCAAATAATTTCAGAAATCATGAATGAAGGAAAAAATGAATGAGGAATGATTCAAACTCAATCAGTAACAAAAACTTTGCTTACATAACATTTCCTTAAAGAAAATCTTCCTTTTCCTAATCTGTAGTCTTTGTGCTTTTAATTATGTCACAAAATCTCTGCAAATATTTGGGCAAACAAGTAATTATTTCCAATAAAGTTGTGCTATTTAAAAACACATGAGTAATTAAACTCTGTTCCCCTTTACTCTAGTTATACAAGAAATTTTTCTGTCCTGGTAAAGATGACTTCACATGCCAAACCATTACCTCAGAGACTAAACCAAATTTCAGAGATGAAAAAACATTTAAAGATGCTTTTACAGATAATTCTGGATGATTCAGACTATTTCCTAAACAGTCAAAGTTCCTGTAAGTGGAATTTTCTCCTTACCAGACTATAAATCAATATGTGTTGGCTATAATGATGAATTAGTGACAAAGAAATTCTAACAACTATACCTGATGAAAAGGTCACTATTAGGTTGATAGTATGGTTGGTGGGGGCGGTTAGTGATTATCTAGGAAGCTTGTTTTTGAAACTGCTGCCATCAGTGGAACTTTGTTGGTCATTACAAGTGCACATGTGTACAATGGGCACGTGAGCAAGGCTGAGATGCATTGATCTATATAGTCCAAACAATCTGATAAGTATGTTTGAAAAGTACTATGAAAAAAATCATCAGTGTACATGTAAATGTTGTAAAATTTGGTCGCAGGAAGAATTCTGTTTCCTCCACTGAGTGCTAAATCATCCCATTTATATAGCTGCTTCACTTTTGCCCTCTATTTTGGCACTCCCATTTGCCTTTTTACTATCATCATATTGAACTCAATAATATATGCAACTTTGTTACTTTTGTCAAATTCTAAAACGCATGGGCCATTATATTTTTTCCAAAGCTGTTGATACATTTTAATTCTTAATAGGAAAGGGGATCTACGATTGGGAATTCACATTCAAATCCCATTATGGTAAACTTTAAAAAGGTATAATCATTCTCTTCCATTTAATCTTATTCTTTGTAATGAGTTCCAAGTTTGGTATAAAATAGTTGCCACTGGTTTATATATCCTGTGGAAACACATCTCATAAGATTTTCTGACCAATAGCCAATATTTCTATATAGCTGCAGGGAGGCATACACCTTCTAGATCTATGACACTAGCATGTAATTCTGTTAGACCATTTGTACTGCTATAACAAAATACCATAAACTCTGTAGCTTATAAACAAAATAGAAATTTCTTTCTCACAGTTTTAGAAGCTGGAAAGTCCAAGATTAAGGCATTGGCCGATTTGGTGTTTGGTGAGAGCCAACTTCCAGGTCCACAGATGGCACCCTCTAGCTGTGTCCTCATATGGTGGAAGAGCTGAGGGGTCTTTCTTGGACTTTTTTATAAAGATACTAATCTCATTAATGAGGGCTCTGTTCTCATGATATAATCACCTCCCAAAGGCCTCACATCCAAATACCATTACCTTGGAGGTTAGGATTTCAACATACGAATTTTAGGGAGACAGAGACTCTCAAACAATAGCAACATTGTTCATTCTATGCCCTTTGTCTTCATGCCTCCTAGTGAACACATTGAGTGGAAATGGAATTTATTAGAGGCTGTAGGATTCAGTTTTTTCCTGAAGGCTCATCTTCAGAAATCCAAATGAGACACCAGGGTTATTTGAAGAGAATTTTAGAAAGACTTTCTATAAATGCCATGAGACTATAAAATCATCAACTAAGTTGAATTATATGAACATGTTATATAGACAAAAGAATATTGCCCAGTTGGCACACATTTGAGAGTGAAAGGAGGAACTATTAATAATTAAAATAACAGGTGCACACTGGTACTGTTCAGGCAAAGCAGAATATAGGGTCACCCAGTAATAATAGTACTTACTGTATCGAGTTCTTATAATGAGTCAATGACAAAATATACGTAAATTAGTTAGCTGTCAATGGGAAACATTCAATAAGTGGTAGCTGCTTATGTTGGTATTTTTCATGCCTCCTTCTTTGGCTAACGAAGCAAGAAAATCAGTGAGTTATTTATTCTCTTTATCTTTTAACAGATGATGCTGGGTCTAGTAATGAGGTAATGAGTGTTTAGTAATATAATCATATGGAAGCCTCTTTGAGTGGGAAAGGAGCTTTATGTCTATTTAGTTATGTTTATTATAGTGATTCTCCACCAAAAGAAGGAAAAATCTGTTTTTCAAATTTAAAAAATTGAGACAGCCCATCCTGCCTCTTCCACACACCTACCTCCTTAGCTTGATAGTTACTTCCACATGAAGCCACTCTTACTGAGTGGACTGTGTCCTAGCTCTTAGGCTTATTGGAGCAGACAAAAATTAAGAATAACTAATTTATTAGATTAATATTTCCTTAAAGGCAGTGATTTTTAAAATTCTGATTCCCTATGCTTATTACAGTACCAGGTACATAGAAGATATTCAATATGTATTTGTTGAATTAGTGAAATATGAATAAATGGATCTCAGCAGCTAAAAATCAACCTTATGAGGTGATGGCCTCTAGTGTAACCCTGCAACCAAAACTGCGCCATATTCAGGAACTTTCCTATGCTTCATCTGGGGTCATAGAATCAAGGAATTCAGGGATTTCATAGCTGCAGTTGGTGCCAAGGAGCTATTTGCTATTTAGATTGGTTCCCTCTGTTAATTGATTGTAATAAGTAAAAACTCAATAAAGCTAATCTGCCAATTATCTCAATAAGGCTTCCTGCTGCACACTTTACAGATTCAAAACACAGAAGTGTCGTGTATGGATTTAAGCGCTATATGAGATATCAACATTGCTTATTAGTATTCAGTATCTTTGTTGAAGTATTATTGAGAACTGTATAAAATATATTTGTTTTATGTATGAAATAGAAAATATGAATTTTATATATCACTTCCATTGTATAAAAGTGACACTAAAGGCCTCATATTAACCTAGTTGTCCTGGCACTTGCTGTCTGCTCAAAGCTGGGCTTGGGAGACTGTGTGATGCTTAATTCACTTTCTATCATCCCTCATGTTGTTTCAAGTTGATGCAGGTTAGTAAAATGGACTTTGCATGTGGCCTTGGTTAATAGGATTAATTGCTTTTATATTACAGAAAATAGAAAATATGTTTTGCATTATTTGCAGCTTTTCCCTCTTCAGGAATTGCATGTGGTTTTAGTCTGTACAGATCAGTGCACAGCCAGTGTTGTAGCTTTTATTTCGATTTTCTCTTGCAAATCTTTGAGTTAGCAGGCTCCATGTTGGAGGGTAGAGAATGTTATTACAGAGCACCATCCTTACACTATAGTCAAGGCCTGAGGGGTGAGGGATCTCCTCCTCATCCTACCATGTCTGCTTTCATCCCAAAAGATTGGCCCAGCTATCGAGTGTAAGGGCTCTAAATTGCTGCCACTGAAAGGTGGAGGTTGTTAAAAGGCTATGCCTGGGCTGTTCAAAAATTTCATGGGTGGGAACCTGTGTCACTTGGCCCACAAAACTAGATGGTAGGGCAGATATGGGCATGATGAATTGTGGCTTTGGTCACTTCTAACCTTGGGCTGAATCAGAGACTCGTAGGATGTTGGTAACTGCCTCCCTGAGCCAAAGAAACAAGAAAGACTCTCTGCGTTCATGGTCTTTCTTTCCTCTCCTTAGTCTCAAATATAAAACATACCTGCCTTGTTAGATCTTAGAAAAAAGACAAGCTGGAAACCCACATTTTATTACTTATACAATAAATGATGATAGATATTAACACAAAATGTTCTCAAACTTCAGCTTTTCATGCTAAGATAATGAATTAAAACAAATGGAAAAGAAATGTTTCTACTATTTAAAATTACAGTTTTCCTGTTTATGCTGTGAAAATGGTACATAATAGGACAACACAAATGATTGAAATGCCATAAGCATATCCACAGAAAGGATTACAGGGGATGCTGAAACAGCAATCATACTATGGAACTGATTAAATTTAACATGACTTATAATAATATGAGGTAGCAAGTCTGTGCTCAGTAAAAGCACCCCTCTTCTGAGGGGTTGAGTGGGTATTCGTAGTTGACTGATCAAGGTCTGTGCATTTTTTTTTTTTAATGTAGTCAGTCCATCTTTCCCCAAGTGAAGGGAGTTCAGGGCTATCTCATAGGGTTGGCATAATACACTGCACTCATTTCACAGTGTAAAATTTTTGTTAGGCAGAAACAGGAATATTATTACATATCACCAAACTAATCATCCACAGTAGTTGATATTGTTAAAGACAGTTTAGTGTACAAGCCACCAGAGATTATAGAAAAGCAAAGACTGCATATTTGATACGTTATTAATCCCTTGTTTTGACTTAGGAAAGAAAACAAAGAAATACCTCTAAGGCTGTGTGGGTTCTAATTTCTGCTTCGGCTTCCTGCATACGTTGACATGAGCCATTTTACTTTCCTCCATTTCATTTCCCACATCCATAAGATTAGGAAGCAATGCTGGATAGTTGCAAAGCAAATATAAAAGATTGCATTCATATTAAATCATCTTTTAGAAGTGCGTGAAAAAGGTTAATACTAATTTAAACATTTGATCAATAAAAAAAGATAGATGCTATTTTCCATTGTTTGTGCATTCTTAGAAGTAAAGGGCAATTACATGCCAAGAATGATAGAAAAAATATGAATGTATTAGATATATTCCTGGTTTGAGTAGTGAGATTTCTTAATAAGAAAAGTTATTAGAATGCTTTATGAAGTTTATGAACTTGTAATTTGCTCCCATAATTAGATGAGACTCTGTTAGACCCATCCTTCTACAATTTCATAATTGAGAGGCTTTTGCCTACAACAATGTTGAATCAGATATACGTAGGCTTAATGGACCATTTTAAAGATTGGCCATAGCTTATGCAAAATAAGAACAATCCTTAGAGCATTTTAAAGGCTTCCTGCCACAAATTGCTTTTGCAATTTTCATTTCATTTTTTAACTATGAAGTTAAGGCATCTTTAGTTGTTTTTATTTTAAATTGCTCCTGCTGTTGTTCTCCTCCTAGGAAGTAGTCACTATTTTTTTTCCTTTCTGCTGGCCATTGTAATATTTCTTACATGAATAAAAACAAAGTGGTTTATTTAAAAAAGAGTTTTAAAATCCTCCTTTGCAGTTGCAAGAAAAATGCCTTACCATTATCAAATTGAAAAAGGGATAATGTAGCACAGTTACAAGTGAGTTTTATCAATGAGTGTTTTCCGGAAACTCTTTCTGCTGCATCCTTTAACATTGGCAGTTGAAAAGTTAATTCTGAAAACAAAGTACATGTGGAAAGGCAGGTGATTGATCAAGGCAAAAATTAAAATTGGGTACTGGTGGCACAATCTCTTACTTTTTGGCCCACAGGAATCCTGATAAAAATTAATTGTTTCTGTGATTCTTAGACCTTCATCAATCAGATGTAAATTACACCATGCATGATTGGCTGCCTTTCCATTCTGAGTTCCCCATAGAGAGCTGTTGGCTGCCAACTGCTACAGAGACATGGTGGAGCAGCAGCCTGTCTTTGGCCACTCTGGGACCACAAACTGAGAGATGGAGCTGACTTGCAACCACAATAGTGTACCCAAGGATGCAGCCAGCACCTTTCTAGAGTAATTTCCATTTAGGGCAAAAGAGACATTTTTCAAACCAGTTTTAATATTAGGCAGATCTTCTGATTTTTAAACATGGTTTCAGACCAATCTAAGAGGATGCAAGAGCACAGAGCACCTAGCAGATAGTGGGAATAAACATAAGATTAATCTCAAGATTGATTAGGGAAAAACAAATATAGATTCCCTCAAAAAAAGGGTTTCCCAACATACTTTATGCACCTTTAGAGGCAGTTGTAATAATAATAGCTGAAACTTAATTAAAGTAAAATAAAAGACCCCAGTCAGGAGACCTTGTGACCACATTTGTAGCTGAGTACTGAATTTAGCCCCAAGAAATATGAGATCTACTTTTCATCTCACAACAATTTACCATTTCAAAAACCTCATATTAAGGAGGTGATTATAAGCTATAAAGTTGTCATATTTCATATGTAAAGAAAGAAGGGTTTGAGAATGTAGAAGGGCATCTTTTCAAAGAAACTTCACAATTAAATTTTAAACATGTATTGGTAAATGAGGTTATTGGAATGACCTGGGATACATGAAATGTAGTTTTTTTTTTTAATCTTAAAGCATTAACTCAGATCTTCATGGACATGTCTTTAGTGTAAATTACTTGTGTTTGTGAATTGTATTTTAAAAACACTGATAAATGCTATTTGAAAAAGAAAGTGAATTGGCTCTTAGGGTTACAGTCAAGGACCAAATTGCCTGAGTTCAAATTTTGATTCAGCTCCTATGTGACTTTGGCAAATTACTTAATCTCTCCAGTCCTTGGTTTCTTATCTATAAAATGGGCATAATAGTACTTCATATTCTAACAAATTGTGTGGAATAAATGAGGTAATTCACTTTTAACAGTGCCTGATGTTTAGCAAATATTAAATACATATTAATTACCCTTATTATTTTATATGTGTTATCTGTAACTCATTTAAACCATTATCAAAAAGGAAAGGTTTCCTTCTAAGAAATCATTTCTTTAATTGAAACATCAACAACTTCTTAGGAATTTCGGTCAGGTTTCCAGGAGCACATGTAACTATGTAAATTTCTGCTCCTATAGCTTTCACCTGCTTGCTATTGCAGGATTCCCCTGTAATTATATTGTCAAGTCTCTTTACTGGGTAATAATGTTTATTTCACAATGTTTGAGGATTATAGAAACAAGTAATTAAGTGAGATGACATTTGTATAAGTGCTGAGAAGGGACTGGCTCACAGTAGGTCCTAAATAAATATTAGCTTTTTAGATACACACTTGCCTTCTGTATGAGGAAGGGAGCAAATGTTTATTGTTCCAAACAAAACATTATTTTTCACTATGACATTGAAGCTTGAGACACTCCTATGACCTATACATTAATTTTCTTTTAACTTTTCTTTTTGCCCCACAACAATTCTCTCCTAAGCACTCTGGGGCCATCACTTGACGGTACATCAGTGGTGGTATCTGCCACGTCTGAAGACAGTGGGACCTTAGAGTGTGTCAGTGAAGACAATTGCTCCCAAAGAAAGACAGTAAATTATATAGAGTGCCTGCTGGCTACTTAGGAAACCTTGCTATTATTGACTGGCTGTGAAGAAGTAAGCACCCATGTTGAGAAACCCCACTTGGCAAGGGATTGCAGGTGACCTCTGAGGGTAGCCTCTTGTTGACAACTGGCAAAAACCGAAGCTCTCAGTCCTAACAACTGCAAGGAACTTAATGCTGCCAAAAACTATATAATTAGGGAAGTGGATCCATTCTAGATTCCAGATGAGACTCCAGGTTGGCCAACATCCTGTGAGACTAAACAGAGGACCAAGTTAACTTGTGCCTGGACTTCTGACCCACAAAAATTGTGATATAATAATTTCTCTTGTCTGCAGCCTCTAACTTTGTGGTAATTTATTACATAGCAATATATTACTAATAAAGATTTTTTTCCCTTCTTATTTAATCTTAAGAAAGAAATCTTGTATTCTTGGAAAGTGGATTTTAATTTAAACACCAATGACTTCTTGGATTGGTATTTACCTAGGCATTCTGGAGGCATGTTCAACTGTAAAAACCATACTTTCTACTCTAATATCTATACCTAAAATGATGAGTGTAAATCCTTGCTCTGTCACTGTTTTGTAAATGTATTCTCTCTTAGCCTCAGTTTCATTGGCTGTAAAATGGAAATAATGCCAATTAGTTTTTAGTATTGTTGTAGAGATTGGCTAAAATATTCCATGGTGAATATATACCGCATTTTCTTTATCCACTCGTTGATTGGTGGGCATTTGGGCTGGCTCCATATTTTTGAATTGCAAGTTGTGCTGCTATAAACATGTGTGTGCAAGTATCTTTTTTGTATAATGACTTCTTTTTCTCTGGGTGGATACCTGGTGGTGGGATTGCTGGATCAAACAGCAGATCTACTTCTAGTTCTTTGAGGACTGAGAGTTTGTTGTAGATGGCTTTTATTACCATAAGCTATCTCACTTCTATGCCAATTTTGCTAAGGGTTTTAATCATAAAGGGATGCTAGATTTTGTTAAATACGTTTTCTACATCTATTGAGATGATCATGTGATTTTTGTTTTTAATTCTGTTTATGTTATGTGGTGTATCACATTTATTGATTTGTGTATGTTAAACCATCCTTGCATCCCTGATATGTAACCCACTTCATCATGGTGGATTATCTTTTTGATATGATGTTGGATTCGGTTAGCTAGTGTTTTGTTAAGGATTTTTGCCTCTATATTCATCAGGGATATGTTCTGTAGTTTTCTCTTTTTTTGTTATGTTCTTTCCTGGTTTTGGTATTAGGGTGATACTGGCTTCATAGAATTATTTATGGAGGATTCTCTTTTACTCTATCTTGTGCAATAGTGTCAGTAGGATTCGTACCAATTATTTGAATGTCTAATAGAATTCAGCTGTGAATCTGTCTGGTCCTGGACTTTTTATTTCTTGGCAATTTTAAAATTACCATTTCAATCTCACTGCTTGTTCTTAGGCTGTTCAGAGATTCTATGTCTTTCTCGTGTAATTTAGGAGGGTTGTATATTTCCAGGAATTTATCCATCTCCTCTAGGTTTTCTGGTTTATGTGCATAAAGGTGTTCCTAGTAGCCTTGAATGATCTTTTGTATTTCTGTGGTATCAGTTGTAATATCTCCTGATATTACATTCTAATTGAGCTTTCTAATTTCTCAATTACTTTCTAATTGAGCTTATTTGGATGTTCTCTCTTCTTTTCTTGGTTAATCTCACTAACGATCTGTTAATTTTATTTATCATTTCAAAGAACCAGCTTTTTGTTTCATTTAGCATTTGTATTTTTTTTGTTTCAATTTCATTTAGTTCTGTTCTGATCTTCATTATTTCTTTTCTTCTGACTGGTTTGGATTATTCTTGTTTCTCCAGTTCCATGAGGTGTGACCTTAGATTGTCTATTTGTGCTCTTTCAGACTTTTTGATGTAGGCATTTAATGCTTTGAACTTTCCTAGCGCCACTTTTCCTGTGTCCCAGAGGTTTTGATAGGTTGTGCCACTGTTATCATTTGGTTCAAAGAAGTTTTAAATTTCCATCTTGATTTCATTGTTGACTCAATGATCATCCAGGAGCAGTTTATTTAATTTCCATGTATTTGCATGGTTTTGTGGGTGCCTTTTGGAGTTGATCCTTCTGGTTTCTTTTTTGATTTCCAATTGTATTTCACTGTAGTCTGAGAGAGTACTTGATATAATTTTGATATTCTTAAATTTACTGAGGCTTGTTTTATGGCCTATCATATGGCCTGTCTTGGAGAATATTCCATGTGCTGGTGAATAGAATGTATATTCTGCAGTTGTTGGGTAGAATGTTCTGTAAATATCTGTTAAGTCCATTTGTTTTAGGGTATAGTTCAAGTCCATTGTGTCTTTGTTGACTTTCTGTCTTGATTACCTGTCTAGCGCTGTCAGTGGAGTATTAAAGCCCCCTACTATTATTGTGTTGCTATCTCATTTCTTAGGTCTAGTAGTAATTGTTTTATACATTGTTAGGTGCATATTTATTTAGAACTGTAATATTTTCCTATGGACTAGTCCTTTTATCATTATATAATGTCCCTCTTTGTCTTTTTTAACTGCTGTTGCTTTAAAGTTTGTTTTGTCTGATATAAGAATAGTGACTCCTGCTTGCTTTTGGTGTCCATTTGCATGTAATATCTTTTTCCACTCTTTTACCTTAAGTTTGAGTCCATATGTGTTACGTGAGTCTCCTGAGGAAAGCAGAAACTTAGTTCGTGAATTATTATTCATTCTGTCGTTCTGTATCTTTTAAGTGGAGCATTTATGCCATTTACATTCAATGTTATTATTGAGATATGAGGTACTATTCTATTCATTCGCTTTTTGTTGCCTGAATTCCTTTTTCTTTCATTGTGTCATTGGTATATGGGTTCTGTGAGATTTATGCTTTAAGGAGGTTCTGTTTTGGTGTATTTTGAGGATTGTTTCAAGATTTAGAGCTCCTTTTAGCAGTTTTTGTAGTGTTGGCTTGGGGCTTCGTAGGGACACATTCTCTCAACATTTGTTTGTCTGGAAAAGAATGTATCTTTTTTTCATTTATGAAGCTTAGTTTCACTGGATACAAAATTTTTGGCTGATAATTGCTTTGTTTAAGGAGGCTAAAATAGGACCGCAATCCCTTCTAGCTTGTAGGGTTTCTGCTGAGAAGTCTGCTGTTAATTTGATAGGTTTTCCTTTATAGGTTACACACTGCTTTTGCCTCACAGCTCTTAATATTTTTTTCCTTTGTCTTGACTGTAGATAACCTGATGACTTTGTGCCTAGATGATGATCTTTTTGTGATGAATTTCCCAAGTGTTCTTTGAGTTTCTTGTATTCAGATGTCTAGATCTCTAGCAAGGCTGGGGAAGTTTTCCATGTTTGTTTTTTCAAATATGTTTTCCAAACTTTTACATTTCTTTTCTTCCTTGGGAACACCAATTATTCTTAGGTTTGGACATTTAACATAGTCCCAAACTTCTTGGAGGTTTTGTTCATTAAATTTTTTTTCTTTGTCCTTGACAGATTGGGTTAATTTGAAAGCCCTTTCTTCGAGCTCTGAAGTTCTTTCTTCTGCTTCAATTCTATTGCTGAGACTTTCCAGTGCATTTTGCATTTCTTTAAGTGTGTCCTTGATTTCCAGAAGTTGTGATTGTTTTTCATTTATGCTGTGTATTTCACTGAATAATTTTCCTTTCATATCCCGTATCATGTTTTTTGTTTCTTTAAGTTGGACTTCACCTTTCTCTGGTGCCTTCCTGATTAGCTTAATAATTGACCTTCTGAATTCTTTTTCTGGCAATTCTCAGATTCCTTTTTGGTTTGGATCTGTTGCTGGTGAGCTGGTATGCTCTTTTGGGAGTGTTAAAGAACCTCATTTTGTAGTATTACTAAAATTGTTTGCCTGGTTCCTTCTCATTTGGGTCGACTATGTCAGAGGGAAGATCAGAGATTCAAGGGCTGCTGTTCAGGTTCTTTTGTCCCATGGGGTGCTCCCTTGATATGGTGTTCCACCCCCTTTCCCCTAGGAATGGGACTTCCTGAGAGCTGAACTGTAGTGATTGGTTTTACTCTTTTGGGTCTAGCCACCCAGTGGAGCTACTGGGCTCTGAGCTGGTATTGGGGAGTGTCTGCAAAGAGTCCTGTGATGTGATCCATCTTCAGATCTTGCAGCCATGGATACCAGCACCTGCCCCGTTGGAGGTAGCAGGGGAGTTAAGTGGACTCTGTGAGGGTCTTTGGTTGTTTTTTTTGTTTAGAGAGCTGATTTTGTGTTGGTTGGCCTGCAGCCAGGAGGTGGTGCTTTAAAGAGTGTATCCTATGGGGAGGTCCTATAGGGAGGATGTAAACTTTCCCTAGGGTCACCTGGTTAAGTATTCAGGTTTCTCAGGTGGTGGGCAGGACTATAGAGCTCCCAAGAGATTATGACCTTTGTCTTTGCCTACCAGGACTGGTAGAGAAAGACCACCAGGTGCCGGCAGGGATACGCATGTCTGAGATCAGCCTCTCTTTAGGCGGGGCTTGCTGCACCTGCTGTGGAGCATGGGAGTGTGGCTCCCAGGCCAATGGAGTTATATTCCCAGGGGGATTATTGCTATCTCGGCTGAGTCATACAGGTCGCTAGGGAAGTGGGGGAAAGCCAGCAGTCACAGGCCTCAACATGCTCCCACACAGCTGGCAGTCCTAAAGGCTGGTCTCACTCCCACTATGTCCGCAAAAGCACTGAATCTATTTCCAGGCAGCCAGTGACCAGGACTGAGAACTTGCCCCAGACCACGAGCCTCCCTGTTGAGAAAGCAAGCAGACTCAAACAGTATTTTGGCATCTCAGAGAGCCTGCCGGGGTGATCCAGTTCCTTCACAGGGTCTGTAGATTATCTCGGGTTTTCTTGTATGGTCCTGGGGTAGTAGTTCTTGGAGCAAAAGTTCACCATGTGAGTCTTTACATGCTGCTCTGTCTGTCTGAGTGGGAGCTGCAAGTTAGCCTTGCCTCCTCTCTACCATCTTAATCTAATCACCCTCCTCCATTAAATATATTTTTTACAAAAATTTTTTGATCATGAGGACTTCCTGTTTATGATGAAGAGATTTGATCCATTAATGTTTAATATTATAAGACTTTATGTGATTGTTCAAAAGATTGTATTTTAAATGATAAAAAACCACAGAGTGTAATATATTTTTTGAAATATTTGTGGATACATAGGAGGTGCATATATTTATGGGGCACATTAGACATTTTAATACAGGCATGTCATGTGAAATAATCACATCATGGAGAATAGGATATCTGTCCCCTCAAGCATTTATCCTTTGTGTTGAACACTATCCAATTACACTCTTTTAGCTATTTTAAAATGTACAGTGAAGTTATTACTGACACTGCACTGTTCACAATAGCTAAGGTTTGGAAGCAGCCTAAGTGTCCATCAGCAGATTAATGGATAAAGAAAATGTGATACATGTGTACATATTGGAGTACTATTCAGCTGTAGAAATAAATGAGATCCTGTCATTTTCAACAACATGAATAGAGAGTAATATTTTTAAAGGAAACTTTGCAATATGGAAATCAAAGACATGAATTAGAAGAAAAAAAACAAGTTTGTTTGGAACTATTTGCTATATCTGTTTAAAACATAACATTCTTTTTGAATGGCTCTTCTGCTCTTTGCCCTTCCATACTGGATACTGCCTCAGATCAACAGAGAAATTATCATAGAAATTCTGACTCTTTTTTGTTCTTTCACAGTTAATGCAATATAAATTTTGTTCATTGTACTTTAAGAGATGCCAAGGGGTTTGGTTTGCAATATATCTATGAAATAAGCACTTAAAAATCTTTAAAGGATTTTTTTCATTACAAAACAAATAATTTAAAATCTTTTTATTTAGGAAACAAGATGGAAGAACATGTTAACCATAGCAGCCACTAAAATCTTTCTCCTTATCTATTCAGTTACTTCTTCACTTACTCATCCATATTGTTGAATGTCAACCTAACACCATACACTGTCCCAAGTACTGGGAATATAGTGGTAAATCCAAAAATGTCCGAAACTGCAACTTGTACTATTGTCCCCGATTTAAGTTCTTTGTTTTCAATAGAAGTTTTGGCAGCTTGAAGGGCCTTTGAGTGGCTTACAAAAAGCACAAAGATAAGACAGTCAGGAATACAATGCAAGAACACCTTTGGTTGTTTGTTTCATTTCTTTCTCTTTCCTAAAAGTTGAAGCCATGTAGGATAGTAGAGTGAATCATAAACAAATGGTAGCATACAAATAAACAACATGTACAAATATTTAATTGAGGGTAACAACTAGATTTTATTAATCAAGATTTTACTGAATATACTCTTGGTTCTTCCCCATCACCAAGTAGTTGCAAAACAAATGAATATCGGACATTCATGCACTGATGCAAGTCTAATAATCATTAAATTCCATCTTATTTTTCGCCTTTTGACATATGAACCTATTTAATTTTTCAGAGATAACTTTACATAAAGGGTGTCATTCAGTACCCATAAAATATGTAATTATCCATGGCATATTGATGTGTATGTATGTATAAGTAGAAACATAGATGCATTACATATATTTTTACAGAAAGTATGGCCACAGGTTAGTTAGTGAGATTCTATGTATGCATGAGTAGAAACATAGACACATTACATATATTTTTGCAGATAGGATGGCCACAGATTAGTTAATGAGATTCAAGGAGGAATGAAAGACTCCTTGAATGGTAGATTGTATTATTCAAAGAATTGTTTGCTGTTCTTTCTTACTGGCTCCTCCCTGCTAGAGGATTATATTTTCTATTCCACTGATGTTAGGTTTGTCAAGAGACTTGCTTTGGTCAATATAATGTAGTGAAAATGATGTGCACCACTCCCAGACAAAGCTTTAAGAGCCAATACATAATTCCACATTACTCTTCGCCCTATGCCATGAGACCACATGTCTCAGTTAGCTGTAGCTTCTTCAGCTTGGGTTTTCCAGTGAAGAGGAGAGATAGCAGAGTTGCAGCCAATCCACAAATGAGAAGTAAGGAGATCAAGAAACATTTATAGCTTTAAGTCATCAAGATTTTTTATTTTGGTCACCTCAGCAGAATTTAGCCTAAACTGGAAGATACAGACAAATATAATATTAATTACTAATATCGAATAGTTTCTGTGGACAAAGAATGACATTTGTTAATTTCACACTTGTCTCATGTGATCTTCATAATCATTCTATGGTTAGAAATAATCACATCCTCATTTCACAACTGAGAAAAATGCAGCCCATCAAATTTGCTCAGGATTATCTAGCTAATAAGATACATGAAATATGAATAGGAACATAAGTTTAGCTAATTTCTAAGTTTCACCCACAGGGTCCTGCCTCATTGGACTTTAGAATTAGATATCATATAATACAATATGTTCATTTTACAAAAGAGTAAACTCAAGTTCTCAATTACCTGTCATATATAGTTCCACTACCTAGCTATAAAGCTGCAACTTAAAGCAATAATCTCCTGGAGCTAGAACTCAAATTTGTAGTCTGTACTTATTGTCTAATACTCGTGTGTGTGGTTATATATACATATACATATGTAAAATGATACCTTTGTCAATATGAAATATATAGGGCATGTAAATAATATTTATATGTCTTTTTGGGATTAGAACAATAAACCTTAAAATTAAGAATTAATTTATCATAGCATGTATTTTTACCAATCTGTTAATCTAATACCAAGACAAGCAATGAAAATGTTTTGAGTTACTATTTTTTATTATGTAGTTATAGAGTCATTTTGGTTTGTATATTATGAACTCATAATTATAATAGTGTTGCTCATCATTGTTTTCCTTTTCCTTGAGCTAAAAAAAATATAAATAGGATAATCCTATTTCCTGAGGTGACTTAATACTTAATCTTTTATTTCTTGTTTACTTTGTCATTAAAATAAGACATTCTACTTCAGTCTATTAAAAATATAGTTATACTGTATTCAGAGACATAATTTAGCTTTACTAAATAGAATATACATATCTAGTTGTTCTTAAGTTAGGAGTATTTATTTAAAAAGGAGAAAATTTTAAAAACTGCTTTTATAAAATCTTGCAATAACAAACCATGTAAATATATAAATGTGCTATAAAGTCTATTAATAGGCATTTTGTTTACATATTTTTATCTCAATTATCCATGCCCATAGGACTCATTCAATCAATCTTTCACTAAGTAGTTTTCAAAATATAATTACTCTTATGGGTAGGTCTAAGAACAGCAGTGTCATTTACACTATAGTTCACTAATTGCACTTCCAAGCTATTATAATGAATTATACCAGTACATTCTTCAAGAAGATCAGTTAATGCTAATCACTTGTATCGCATATATCACTTAGAAGAGATCCATCCATAAAAGCCTTTCATTTACAGCCTCATTTCTTTTTAATTCCCTTGTAATGCAAGTTATAGCTGTAAATATATACAACATGTGCTTCTGTTACCTGTTACCCTGTTGGACTGATTCTGAGTTAAGTATTGAAATCTAGAGACTATAATCTTTTATGATAGGAGTAATACTATTTATTTTAAAATCTTGTGTAATAATTATTCTTATTATACACAATTAAATCATTACAATACATATAATTATCTACATTTGGATAAAATATTAAGGACCTAAATAAAATCTTATTTCCTCTCAATATTTTTATCATCCCCTCCAATGTTCCCAGACTATATTTTTGCATTTCTTTCTATGTTCAAGAAAACTGGTATTTAATATGTTTATTACTTAAAAATAAATGACAAGAAAGTTTATGTTTTTAAACCTATACATAATGGTAAGATTTTCCAGACAATGAACATAGATACTAGGGTGTAAGCATATTGTTTTTTGGTAGAATATTGAAATAATTTTGTAGACTGAGTATCATGACAGAAGATTACATAAAGGGACAAAAATATAGAAAACTTCCTTTAAAATATTTCTTCTTTGTAAAATTTACCTATTAGGTAGTGTTTCTATAAATGTCACAGAAATGGAGAAATAGGAGAATCTTTTATTATTATTAGATATATATTATCATAAAATAAAAGTACAATTTGAATATTGGAGATGTTGATTTATTACGTGCTATTTGTTTTCTATTCAAAACAATACTTCTTAGAATTAATATAACTTGTTCTTAAGTAAGAGAAAAGGTTGTTGCATGTTGTAATCATGATTTAAATTTCTGACCTCACCTCATAAAATCAAGAGTGAAAGAGAAAAGATGACTTTGGTGAGTCTTCATTAGAAGGAGTTAAAACTGATAATAATATATAACTAATTAATATATAAAGTTCAGATTACACATATCTTTTAAAATCCTCTACAAAATAATGTTCTTGTCCCTATTTGACAGATAGTAAAACTAAGACTCAGAGAGATAACTTGCCCAGGATGACGCAAGTGTTAAGAGATAGTACTGGGCTTTACAACCATTAGGCCTAATTCAGAATTGTAACTTTGATATTCTACTGAAGTTTTGTGTATGTTTGTATATTGAGATGTGGCTATGATAGGTTATGGTACAAAGTCTACTCTCAAAACTCCGTTTTGCTGTTCTACAGTACAGGGCTTTACCAACATACAAAGTTAAGTGTTTGTGTTTGCCTGATATTTGTTATATTCATGCAAGGAGATGGACCAGTCATTCTCATTGCCTCTTGTAAGCACCAGAACTAAGAAAATATTTAGCAGTGTTGTCCCTAGATGAATTATCTCAACATTTGCAAGAAAAATGGATGCCTTAATTTCAGAGCTAACTTCCAGTTGATATGCTTAATCATAGAGCAAAATATCATTTTAAAACATGTCAAACGACGATGCAAATGAGATTAAATGCTGTTTCCCCAAAACACCTTCTTTTTTTTTTTTTTGAGACGGTGTCTTGCTCTGTTGTCCAGGCTGGAGTGTAGTGGCATGATCTTGGCTCACTACAACCTCTGCCTCCCCAGTTCAAGTGATTCTCCTGCCTTAGCCTCCCGAGTAGCTGGGACTACAAGTGCGCACCACCACACGCAGCTAATTTTTGTATTTTTAGTAGAGATGGGGTTTCACCATGTTGGCCAGGCTGGTCTCAATCTCTTGACCTCATGATCCGCCTGCCTCAGGCTTCCAAAGTGTTGGGATTACAGATGTGAGCCACTGTGCCCGGCTCCCAAAACACCTTCTAATAAAAGCCTGAGAATAGTAATTCTATTCTGTAACACCAGTAGTATATTTTATTCCATTGATTATTGTTGATGTTACTTTGTTTTAAAATATGGTTGGTATTTAGGTTATATGTTGATTTTTTGTTTCTTTTATGGGTAGAAATTCAGAGAAGAGCTATTTTATTCAACATTCAGATACATAAAAGTAAAGATTTCAGTTTCTAAGAATTCAGTGGCAGGAACCAGATTTATATTTTCACCCTAAGAACTGGGTAAAATAAATGAAACACAGTTTCAGATTTTAGATGACAGACCACACAGGATAATGATTCCTGAGAGTAGAGAGCCGTCCCGGAGAACCCTTTGGTTGCCCCCACTTCTTAATTGGAGAGCATTTCCAGGATGCAGCCCAAGGAAGGGCAATCCAAACAGAGCCTGTTGGTCTTGTTGGATTGAAAAGAAGGAATTCGAGCTTTGGGGAGGCCAAGACAGCAAGAAATTGTGAGGCAAAATATGCCAAAGGGATCCACAGAAAGTGAATGCTGGAGATGTACTAAAGGGTCCCTTTTAGTATTTGACTATGCATGAGGTCATCTTGCAGTCAGAGAAAGAACCACTAGGAAGGAGCAGGTAGAACAATTCTAGAAGCTCATATAGGGCAGAGAATGGTTTGTGTTCCTTCCAGCCAAAGTGAAAAGAATGCCCAATTTATAGGCATTGAGGACAATCCTCAGAATGGTAATGCCTTAAGAGTGAGTCCAAACTGGCCCTAGGCTAAAAAATTCCCAGATCCCAGGCTAACAGAGTTAAAAAGAAAGACTCAAAGAATGAAACTAATTATAAGTAATTTAATTATGTTAACCGTAAGCTTAACCATATTTAAATAAGCTTAATCATATTTAAAATAATACAACAAAATTTAGCACCCAGAAATTTAAAATTCGAAATTTCTTACCTCCAATGAAAAAACTATCAGACACACACAAAAGGGAGAATTGACCTAGAACTAGGATTAACTTTAATCCATAGAAACAGACCCAGAAATGATAGAGATGATAAAATTAGTAGACAAGGATGTCAAAACAGCAATTATAAATAAAATCTACATGTTCAAGAAGATAGGAGAAAACATGATCATGAAAAGGAGAGAAAACGATGTTATAAAAAGTACCCACATTTCTAGATGAAAAATATAATATCTGAAATGAAAAACACTGGCTGGAATTAATAGCAGATTAGACACTATAGAAGAAACATCAGTTAACTCGAAAACATAACAATAGATACTATCAAAAGTGAAGCACAGAGTAAAAAAAGATTGGGAAAAAAAAGAACAGAGTATTAATAACATATGAGATTATAACTTGTAGTCTAATATATATGCAATTAGAGTCCCAAAAAGAGAGGAATGAAGGGTCCCCAAAATATTTGAAGAAACAATGGTCAAAAAACTTTCAAATTTTAAAATGTGCTAAACCCACAGATTCAAGAAGGTGAATGAAGCCCAAACAGAAGAAACATCCAATATACCCAAATAGTCATAGTAATAAATTTTAATCTCTTTATTCTGAATAATTATTTAGATTGTATTCCCATTCTGCAAATGAGGAACCCAGAATTTAGGCTGTTGATTAGCCAACAATCCTCAGTTTGTCTGTCAGACCCTGGCAGACAGAGAACTTTCCTTCCTTTACAGAACTCAACCATGTGGGTTTTGGGGTGCTATTGGCTGGTGGGCCACAACTGCCTTTCAATATGGTGCCTTTGAACCAGCGTTCAAATATGTGTAGCTCTACATAGTCTAAGTAAATTCCATTTGTACTATGGCCTTTTGCATAATGAACTCATACTGTGCATACAACATGTTGAAGGCTAATGAACAACTAGAAACTGGGGAGCTGGAGAAAATTATGTGCCGACAATATCTGACTTTAGAGCCTATATTAACCCGTGCAGAAAATAAAAGAATTGGTAGATTAGAACAAAAACTGTGCTGTCATTTCTTTATTATGAAAAATAAAAAAGAAAGAACAATTGAAAAATGACAGAGCCAATCAATTTAGGAATAAGATTGAAAACAACAAAAGCAAAAGGTAACAGTGTACAAAAATAAACCGGTGAGTCAAAACTCTTTATAACCAGGATCCAAACATGAAGGGATGATGAATTTAGGCAGCTGTTTCTATAGAAGTGTTTTTTGCTTGCTATTTAGTTTTCTAACATCCGTTGTCTAAACTGCATGACCTTATCTTTCCCTATTCTAATCTCTCTAGTTGCTTAAAATTTTTACTCTTTTATTTCAAAATGTGGCTGTCATCCTTTGATCCACTAATTGGCTTTATTGTTCTAGCACCCTTCTTGCCTTCTCTATGTGTTGCCTGATGATTTTTAAAAAATCAAATCATTCCCACTATCTCACATTCCTCCTTTCCCATTGTTCCCCCTTTTCTCTGGATATCTAGAACTGTAGCACACAAAGATCCTGCCTCTGAGAGAAATTTCCATTGTTTCAAACATTGACCTCGTGAGATCCCTTTTTAAATGTTGAATATTTAAAGTAATGTTGGAACAAGGACACCAGGCCATGATCCATTGAGATTTTTTAGGATATAGGAATTCTGTTCTTTCGTGTGCCAATCTTCTAGAAACTGATACAAAACTTCCAGAATGTTTTCTTTTTTAATCACCTTGTCAACACCAACTTTTCCTAGGATCAGAATCTTTTAATCTAGGGTTCACAAGGAGTATGTAGATAGAACTCAGGGTGAGAATAAAAATTGTATCTTTATACTAGCTTGTGATGAAATTTAGCATTTCCTTCAATTATAAAGGTAGGCAACAAACCACAGTGGTGTTAGCAGTACTTGTGACTTTAGTATTTAATGTGAATCATTACTATTTTCATATTGTACTACAAGTATTAAAGATAACTAAAAATTGTTTACCTTCATCACTATTTCAAAGTTAGCATTATTAGAATTGCTGTTAGATAGATACTGTTAATAAATTTTAAAAAATCACTATTATCCCTATACATCAACAACAGTCAAGGCAAGAGCCAAATCAGGAACAAACTCCCGTTCACAATAGCTACAAAAAGAATAAAATACCTAGGAATACAGCTAACTAAGGAGGTGAAAGATCTCTACAAGGAGAACTACAAGCCACAGGAGAACTACAAATTGCTCAAGGAAGTCAGAGATAACACAAATGAAAAAACATTCCATGCTTATGGATAGGAAGAATCAATATTCAAACTATACTACAGGGCTACAGTGATATTAACTCAAGATGAATTAAAAACTTAAATGTAAAGCCCCAAATTATAAAAGCCCTGGAAGACAACCTAGGCAATACCATTCAGGACATAGGCATGGACAAAAATTTCATGATGAAGATGCCAAAAGCAATTGCAACAAAAGCAAAAATTGACAAATAGGATCCAATTAAACTAACGAGCTTCTGCACAGCAAAAGAAACTATCAAGAGTAAAGAGATAACCTACAGAATGGGAGAAAATATTTGCAAACTATGCATCTGACAAAGGTCTATTATTCAGCATCTATAAGGAACTTAATTTACAAGAAAAAAACAACCCCATAAAAAGGTAGGCAAAGAACGTGAACAGACATGTTTCAAAAGAAGACACACATGTGGCCAGCGATCATATGCAAAAAAGCTCAGCATCATGGCTCATTTGAGAAATGCAAATGAAAACCACAATGAGCTACCATCTCACACCAGTCAGAATGGCTTCTACTAAAAAGTCAGAAAGTAACAGATGCTGGGCAAGGTTGTGGAGAAAAAGAACACGTATACATTGTTGATGGGAGTGTTATTAGTTCAACCATTGTGAAAGACAGTGTGGCAATTCCTCAAAGACCTAAAGACAGAAATACCATTAAATCATTCTGTTATAAAGACACATGCATGTATATATTCATTGCAACACAATTCACAATAGTAAAGACATGAATCAACCTAAATGCCCATCAGTGATAGACTGGATAAAGAAATTGTGGTACATATACACCACTAAATACTATGTAGCCATAGGAAAGAGTGAGATCATGTCCTTTTCAGGGACATGGATGGCGATGGAGGCCATTATCCTTAGCAAACTAACACAAAACAGAAAACCAAATACCACATGGTCTCACTTATAAGTGGGAGCTAAATGATGAGAACATTTGGACGCATAGAGGGGAATAACACATACTGGGGCCTATCAGAGGGTGGAGGGTGGGAAGAGGGAGAGGATCAGGAAAAATAACTAATGGATACTAGGCTTAATAACTGGGTGATGAAATAATCTGTACAACAAACCCTCATCACACAAGTTTACCTATGTAATAAACCTGCACATGTACCCCTGAAGTTTAGATAAAAGTTAAAAAAAATGAAGTAAACAACAATAAAATCATATCTTTTAAAACTGTTTTGAAATTGAAATGTTAATATATTTGGCTTTCCATGTAGTTTTATAGATATACCCTTTCATGCATTTAAAAACACTATCTGAGAAGGGGGTCATGGCACAAAACAGGTTGGAATTCCTGTACTAGATAATAGTGCAATATGCTTTTGAAGGAGGAGCTGTATTGGTTTACCTGAGACACGAGCGCCTGAGGTTGTTGTGGTCAGGTGACTTTCTTAATGTTGTAAGATGATACTACTGAGTGCCTCCTGCAACAGTTTTCTCAATTTAATATTATTATTTGCTGTTAGAAGACTACAAGACCAGCTTTCTGTCTAGTGTGATCTAATCAACAGATAGGACTAGTTCAAATGATAACACGTATTGTCCATGAAGAGCTACTGTACCGTAGGGGACAGAGATAGAAATTGTCAGGAGCCCAAAATTCAAATCTGAGCTCAGACTTTGGGTAGGTTATCTTTCTTGTACTTAGTGTTCTCATCTACTAAATAAAGGAATTGTGTTTGGTGATGTTTAAAATCTCTTTTCTTTTTGATGCTATGTGGGTCAGCTCCACCTGGCATTTAGAGGAGCTCTTCCATAGTCAGGATGCCTCTGCCCAGATTCATGCATTCTTTGCTAGTCTCTCCCACCTCTTGATCAATACACCTATGTAGGTTGACTGATTAGTATTAGGAAGCTGTTGCATGGCCTCTGGGTGACTGTGGGCAGGTGACTTCACTTCTCTGAACATCATTTTTCTTACTGGATAATAATAATATTTATTATTACTCTGAGAGCAGTAAGGATTAAATAAAATAGCACATGTCAAACTGCTAAAACAGGAGCTGGCACACAGGCAGATGTTTAGTCAATCTTCCACCTCAATCCCACTCAGAACAGAGGAAAACTAAATGTCTTACTGAAGACTACACCCCAATACTTTGAAAAGTAAGTACCATTCTCATCAAGATCGAATAGATACTTGTGGGAATGTGTATACTTGTCAGTTAGAGTGGCACCTAGTAAGCCCCTGCCTTAAGTCCATCTCTTAGTAATTTATCAGAAATAATCATATGTCCTCTTCCTCTCCTTCCTACTCTTTCTTTTTTGTTCTTTTTCTTGCTGTTCTTCTTGGGTTAAAAATGCTATAGCTACTTTTTTTTTTGCCTACGTTTTAAAAATTATAGCTCTTGAAGGCTTTCATTTATCATGGTGAATAACTATGGTATGGTCATTGCCCCAAAGATAACTCTTATTTGCCAGCAATGCAATGTATGTGTGTCTGATATGTATATATATGTGTGTGTGTTTGTGTGTCTACACATGCACATGTGTGTATATGTATTTATTCTAAAAAAAAACTTCTCTGCTTGCAGTCAATAATATGTTCATTTTACCAGCATATACACTCAATGCATTCATGACAGTCAAAAAATGCAGAAATGCCTACAGAGGATATGAATATATTGAATTTCCTAACTTTACTGTTTCTCAAACTATGTCCTAACTAGATGGTGTAATCTAATTGTATGAACCTGGAAATATATAGGATTTTATTTTAATGCTAAAAAGGTCAGTAGCTTTGGAACTTAAAATCTTTCCTGTCTTTCCTGGAAGCTCATCATCAAAGGATTACAAGATATCTTTAATGAAAAGTAGAATTTTATAAACTTAAATTTAGTTATTCATCTTTCATATATAAAATTCTTTTGATGAATACTCTAAATATATGGCAAAGCAATATATACTTTATTGAATGAGAAGTGAAATTTGTAGTAATATACTTGGTGTGGATGTAAGATTTCTTTTGAGGCAATTTCTTGAACTGTAACTATTATTGTACATTATATCTTTTTATCACTTGCAACATTATTTCAATATTTTATTGCTTTACTTCAACTTGAAAATGTTTCAGTTTCCTGAATAGTATTCTGCTAGCTTCAGAATGAAAGCCTGTTATTTTCTGATTTTGCTTGGATTTTTGGAATGTTGTTATCAGATGCATTTTAATTAAAAATTTAAAATTATCCACTGTATTCAGAGCTCTATGCTGACCATTTAAGGGAAGATTTTTTTTTTCAAAATGAATTTTTACCTTTATTTATCTTCTAACTTGAGAATTTAGATTTATTCTAATAAAATAAATGCAACTGATTAAAAATAGCATATCAATGAGTTTAAAACAAAGAAGTAAGAAAGGTAATTGATTCTATTAGGATTTGGAACCAAATGAGCAGTTAGTAAAGGAAAGGTTTACACTAAGAGTTATAAAGGACCTCTTTTTTTTTTTTTGGATGAGAGGAAAAGGCTCAGAGGAGAGTCACAGCATGCTTAAGGTAATTCAGTAGTTAATGCTAGGTTCGGTAATACAACTCAAGTCTTTTGACTCCTAGTTCACTGTCAGATTTCGTAGGAGTCTTTGTGTGAAATGGACATATATTTCAATGTTGAGCCAAGGTATATAAGATTACTCATAATGTGATCATATGAAAGTGACTGGCCAATGAACTTTTAGTTCTGAGAAGGAAGAAATTTGAAATTTCTTTAATATAGATAGGCTCGTTTAGCACTTCCGTTATAGGAGAGATTCAGCAATAATAATGCCACTATTATAATGCCATTTCTGTAATAATAGCACTTCTGTTACAAAACACCATTATTATAAAAATGCTATTATAAGAAACGCTGTTATTTAGAATTGCTTCAACAATAAAAGTGCTAAAAAAGTCTTGTATTATAGAAAATTATTGTGAATTTTTCTTGCTTTGCAATGAAATTTTCATTCCAAATCTTATTTGATTCTCCTGTGAAATGGCTCTCAGATTTTATTCTGATGACTCTGAGGCCTGGGCCAGATTGCTGTATAGAACAGGAAATTGCTTGACAGCCAAAGTCAGCTTGGTCAAATAAGTCGACTTCCTATCCGTCAGTTTCCACAAGGTGAAGTAAACCTTCCTTCATAGCTTTATTCATTTTCAGATCCTATATTCCTTTATTGTCTTTCTAAAAATACTATGTACTACCTTTTAATAGAAGGTTGAGACAATTTAATTTTACTGAAGTTAGGTAGTCACAGTCTTGCTTTCACATTATGTCTGTTAAACTAAACTAAAACACACAGTGTAATTGATTAGAACAAAATAAATTTAGGTTTAAATTATACCTCATTTATAATTTACATAATGGGCAGGGTAAAATTCAATGACCTACATGTTGTGAATTTAAGTGTAAATGAAGAGAAATGGGGATTTATAGGCATAGAGATGCATTTAAAAATATTATCTCTCTTCTTAGAGTATTGAAACACTGTGTTACTGTTTGAATTAAGTTAGGGCTATCCTTTTTAGAAAATCATTTATAAGTCTTAGTAAAGACAAACTAGAGTTATCTTACAATCAATATTACATCACATAAAATTATAGGCCTGCAGGTTTTAAGGTAACTTAATGATTATGCAAGTGGTTTCTATACATTTTTAAACACCAGAAAACTCATTTTAGATATAAAATTTTGTTCAGAATCTACAGCATTTAAACAGATAAAATGACATTTTACCAGCCTAAAATATCATAAATGTTCAGATTTACAATGATTTTCTTATTATAAAATCAGTCAGTGAGTCTAATACCACCTGATGATCACACATGTGAAATTGAAGAGTATATGTGTTGGTTACTGTCCTCTGGCTGCCTCAATGTATAATTTACTTCTACATCATGACTTGGTTTTAAAGCAAGGGGAATATCCTGAGTCACACAGATAAGGAGATGCAAATGATAACTGTCCTTTAAAGGAGTGCCTCACAATGTCTTTATTCTCTTTAGTGAACAGATACATAAGCTTGAAACAGTAGCGAGAGGGAATTTTGGGTTCAAGATTAAATTGGTAACTGTAACTAAAAACAGATCTCATTCTTTACCCAGTCAAAGCACCAAGAACTCCAAATAAGCACTAAAATAAGCTCTATGTTTTCAGGACACGATTTATTGTATGTTCCCTTGTTATTGTACAACTATGGCTGTCAGAGAGCACGTGCTGCAGCGATACACCATGGCGGTTCTAGCAGTTAGCCGAATGTGTGGCACCTACTTACTGGGGAAAACACCTGCCAGAATATCACCCAAATGGGATGGCTGGTGGCACAGAAAAACACACTGGTATATGGAAAATATTTATATTTAACGCATTTCAGTGTGTTTATAAAGCCAAAATTGTGAAAACAGATGAACAAGTATTTTTTTTTTCTTTTTTTTTTTCTTTTTTTGAGACAGAGTCTCCCTCTGTCACCCAGGCTGGAGTGCAATGGCGCCATCTCGGCTCACTGCAAGCTGCGCCTCCTGGGTTCACTCCATTCTCCCGCCTCAGCCTCCCAAGTAGCTGGGACTACAGGCGCCTGCCACCATGCCCTGCTAATTATGATTTTGTATTTTTAGTAGAGACAGGGTTTCGCCGTGTTAGCCAGGATGGTCTCGATCTCCTGACCTCGATCTCTGATCCGCCCGCCTCGGCCTCCCAACGTGCCGGGATGGGATTACAGGCGTAAGCCACCATGCCTGGCCTGAACAAGTATTTTCAAAATTAAATTATATTCATATGTATGAGGAAATCCCTCAGGCACCAAGTTCCTTAGAAAAGTATTTTTTTTAAAAAAACCACTGGCCAAATCCAATGAGCCGTTCAATTTTTGAAACCCATCTGTAACAGTTGCACTAAATAGTTATTCAGCACCCACACACATATATTCAAGGAGGAGTATCCTCTTGTGTCCTGGGGCAGTCCATTTTGTCCATTGGCAACTCTCCCTATGGAAAAATCCTTCCTTACAGTGAGCTAAAATACGTTTTTCTGAAACTTCTACCATGTTCCAAGTTCTATTCCTTGTGACCATAGTATACAAATCCACATTGTGTCCTTATGATATCTTTAGATATTAGATGAGTCTTACTTATGTTTGATTTTCTCCATCTGACAGACCAATATCCTCAGTACCTTCTGTTGTTCTTCACATAACTTGGTTTGGTTGCCCTTCATTATCTTGTTTCCTTTCTTCCAAATGAGTTCCATAAGCCTTTCTGCCTTTTAAGAAAGGGTATTTGGGCCTAAATATAGATCTGGACATGGTTTGACTTCACAGAGAATAGTGACTAATTATCATACTTTTCCTATATGAAAAAAATTCAGTTTTATTGAGCTAAGATTCCATTAATTATGGTATTTACTCAGTTTGATCTTATTGCCATCAAATATTCACAGGTTTTAAATTTCTCAATTATACATATATTTTGATAATTTATGCTATTTTAGGCATTTGGTTTGAAGAACTGGAAAGAATAATTTTAGATTTAAGACAAATACGTATAACTTTGACTTATTCCATTCTTGCTCTCACTTAAATCATCCATTATATTTCTTTATGTAGTCTTGTGATCTGAAAATGTCATAAAAATTCTTTATGTTTATCCAAGTAAGGAATGAAGAAGAATGGTTAAAAATCTCTAATGAGGATTCTTTGGTAGTCAGTATTTCTCAAATTTAGGTACACTTTGTCTACCATATTTCTCAAATGTTTCAGTCAGTGAGTTTATTATTATTTTTAAAATTATACTTACTAAATGCATGTTGTTATTTCTCTAAAATATTTACAAACCATCATTTCTTTCTAGAATTGTGCTTGAGGTTGATGTTAAACTCACCATTCTTTTGTTTGTAGAATCTCTTGGCCTCTTTTTTTCCCCCTGTTGGAACACTTCAACAACAGTTTTAGTTTTTTTGTAATAATGAAATTAAAAAATTGGTGAGTGGTAAATTTGAATAGATCTAGGAAAAAGTCTTACTCTAGTGTCCACCAAGACAACTCAGAGGGTATGCCTTAGTGAATTTACCAAAATCTAGATTCGGTTGTTTAGCTTTGAGCATCCTGTGAATGGGTCTGTTTCTCAGGGGTACACTTCCTTTAACAAGTCTTACTGGAGAGAGATGTACAAACCGAACTATCATCTTGTCAATTTATAATGATGCTTCCCTCTCGTGGAGACTGGTGTCCTGCATATAGATTTACAGAACATTACATTTTACTTAGAAGATTAGCTTGGTATATATGAAATTAAACCAAGCATTTAATGGCAGAAGGCAGCTGCAACAATCTCCTCAAGCTGGACACCTTAGTTTAGGAATGAATTATTCAAGTCTGTGAACCAGAAAACTCTTTTTCCTGTGTTTTAGAATCAGACTGTGATTTTCTGTGTTCAGACATACCAAGCATCTTTGAATCAACAAGTCTTTTTTGGGATATATTCATTAATTCAGTCAAGGCTTGCTGTTGCCTGGGAGCCTTTCCTTTTCTTTAAGATGACTTTGTATATCTCTGATTCATTTTATTGTATGCCAACTTTAGAAATCTGAAGGATAGCTTATTTCTCATTTCCAACTAGAAGAAACAGCAGACCTCTATAACTTGGTGGCTCACATCTGAATTCAGCATAGGCAGAATTTTGTCATCTGATCTATTTTGTTTTGTACTTTTTCAATATGATGACAATATTTACATAAAAATTGTGGATTTTTTTACTGCTCTTGAAAAATTATAAGATCTGGTAATTAATTCCCACATTCCCTCATGTTGACAATTAACTGAAACGGACTAGTGCTGCTTATTCTAGACAGAGCCTGTGTTCTCAGTTTACCACATTCCCTGCTTGCCCGCCTCCCTCATTTACACTACTCATCTGCCCCTAGAGGCATTTGAGTTTGAGAAACTTGAACACTCTCTTGGTAGACAGTTCTACTTCCTTCCTCATTGCTCCCAAGAACATTCTCCAGCTTTTGACCATTTTCTTAAATATTGCCAGCTGTGGTTCAATAATTTCACTTGCAAGTTCTATTAGTGCCCGAGATGTTATATGTCAGGGTAAAGATATTATAAATCACTGGGGATAGTTAGATACATTTTTACTATCTCTTTAATCATTTTTTTCCTTTGCCTTTTTTATCCACTAACATTATGTTTCCAATATCAAGCAGTATGTCTATTTCCTCATTTACTCATGTTACCTAAGTCAATGTTCCATAATAATAGTGAGCTGTTTATCTCAATGCAAAAATTTGCTATTATAAGTAATCCAGTATAATCGTTTTACAGTGTTCTGTGTAAACTTGTTGATTATATATATTTTATATATATTTATATAAGTTTATATTGTATGACTAAAATATAAGGAGAAATATGACAACATTTCTAGAAACTGTACATTACAAGAAATAAAAACAAAATACAGATTTAAGAAAACTCTCTTTTGACCAAAGGAGGAAAAGGAATAAAATAAACAGAGCAGATATATTTAGGAGTTTTGGGCTGTGATTTTGTAAGGCTAGAGAAATGGCAAACACTGCATGTTCTCACTCATAGGTGGAAATTGAACAATGAGAACACTTGGACACAGGGCGGGGAACATCACACACCCGGGCCTGTCGGGGGGAAGGGGAGCTGGGGGAGGGATAGCATTAGGAGATATACCTAATGTAAATGACGATTTGATGGGTACAACAAACCAACATGGTACAAGTATACCTATGTAACAAACCTGCACATTGTGGACATGTACCCTAGAACTTAAAGTATAATAATAAAAAAAGAGAAATGAATACAGAGAGATACACTATAGTTTAGTATAAAGATGGGATTGGCTCTTAATGAGCTGAATGCTGGCTGGTCTACCTGTAGTCATGAATGCTTGGGCAATAGGCTTATGTATTGAGCCTCAGTTTCCTCCAATAAAATTAAGAAATGAAGGGTCTTGTGCTTATTTTTGAAATCTCCTGTCTTTAGCAGGTTTTGGGATTCCAGAGAAAATGGAATGTGAGTGAATTCAGCTTTGTACTCTCTGTGCCTATCAGGTGTTTACCCTTAATTTTCAAGACATCTTTTTTTTTTAAGAAAAGGTTTTTTTTTTTAATTTTTAATTTTTGTGGGTGCACAGTATGTGTTCACATTTATGAGTTACATGAGATATTTTGGTACAGGTATGTAATGCATAATAATCACATCAGGGTAAATGGGGTATCCATCACCTCAAATATTTACCCTTTGTGTTTCAAGTAATTCAACTATTCTCTTTTAGTTATTTTAAAATGTACAATTAAATTATTTGCTAAAATAGTTACCCCATTTTGCTAGCAAATACTAGGTCTTATTCACCCTAACAATTTATTTGTACCCATTAACCATCCCTACCCCCTTGCACCTCCCCTCTACCCATTACCCTTCCCAGCCTCTAGTAACCATCCTTTTACTCTCTATCTCCGTGAGTTCAATTGTTTTAATTTTTAGCTGTCACAAATAAGTGAGACCATGCATGTTTGTTTTTCTGTAGTGGGCTTATTTCATGTAGCATAATGACCTCCAGTTCCATCCATGTTATTGCAAATGACGGGATCTCATTCATTTTTTTGGCTGAATAGTACTCCATTGTGTATATATACTACATTTTCTTTATCCTTTCATCTGTTGATGGACACTTAGGTTGATTCAGTCTTGGCTATTGTGAATAGTGCTGCAATAAACGTGGAAGTGAAGTTATCTCTTTGATATACTGATTTCCTTTCTTTTGGGTATATACCTTGGAATGGAGTTGCTGGATTATATGGTAGCTCTATTTTTAGTTTTTTGAGGAACTTCCAAACTGTTCTCCATAGTGGTTGTACTAATTTACATTCCCACCAACAGTATATAAAGGTTCCTTTTTCTCCACATCCTTGTCAGCATTTGTCACTGCCTGGCTTTTGGATAAAATCCATTTTAACTGGAGTGAGATAATGTCTCATAGTTTTGATCTACATTTCTTTGATGACCAGTGATGTTGAGCACCTTTTCATATACCTGTTTGCCATTTGTATGTCTTCTTTTGAGAAATACCTATTCAGATTTTTTGCCAATTTAAAAAATTAGATTATCAAAATTTTTTCATTAGAGTTGTTTGAGCTTCTTATATGTTCTGATTAGGAATCCCTTTTCAGATGAGTAGTTAGCAAATATTTTCTCCCATTCTGTGGGTTGTCTCTTCACTTTGTTGATTATATCCTTTTCTGTGCAGAAGTTTTTTAGCTTGATGTGATCTAATCTGTCCATTTTTGCTTTGGTTGCCTGTGCTTGTGGGATATTACTTAAGAAGTCTTTGCCCAGACCGATGTCTTGGAGAGTTTCCCCAATGTTTTTTTTTTTTTTTTAAGTGGTTTCATAGTTTGAGGTCTTAGCTTTAAGCCTTTAATCCGTTTTAATCCGTTTTGGTTTGGTTTCTTTATATGATGAGACATAGGGGTCTATTTTCATTCTTCTGCCTTTGGATACCCAGTTTTCCCAGCACATTTATTGAAGAGACTGTCCTTTCCTCAATGTATGTTCTTGGCACCTTTGTCAAAAATGAGCTCACCATAAATGTATGGATTTATTTCTGGGATCTCTATTCAGTTCCACTAGTTTATGTGTTTGTTTTTATGCCATTACCATGTCGTTTCAAATACCATAGCTCTGTAGTAAAATTTGAAGTGAGAGAATGTGATTCCTCCAGTTTTGTTCTTTCTGCTTAAGATAGTTTTGTCTAGTCTGGGTATTTTGTGGTTCCATATAAATTTTAGGATTTTTTTTTCTATTTCTGTGAAGAATGTCATTGATATTTAGATAGAGATTTCATGAAATCTGTAGATTGCTTTGGGTAGTATGGACATTTTAACAATATTGATTCTTCCAATCCTTGAACATGGCATATCTTTTCATATTTTTGTGTGTCCTCTTCTATTTCTCAAAGCATCTTTCTTAATACTTATGGTTATATATTATAGATTTTGCTTGTGTATTTAAAATAGCTTCTTTTGTTGGTTTCTTATTGCTAACACGTGTAATGAAATCTCACAACTTCCTGTTGTTTGTAGGCTATCACAAACCATAAGCACAGAGATATAGATACCACCTATTTTGTTTCAATTTTGATGAAGTTAGTCTTAGGAAGTTGAGGAAATTCAGCTTTGGTCCTGAAAATCTAATCTGCAGAATGGTTATATATTAATAACACCCTAGCAAAGAAATTCTGTTAAACAATGTCGAATGTGATAGACTTTTAATGGCAGCTTAAACATAGAATGGTAAATGCAGAAAATAACTAATCACTGTGATACTTTTTCAGTAATACGGTTTTGCTGAATTTTCTCCACAAGGACTGCAACTGTGGATTTGTATGTGAGTGGATTTACTTTTGAGCATTATAGAAGATAGACCTGTGTTGACTTTCTTATCTGCTGGTACTTCACCCTGCTTGTAGCCTCCAGCCCATGAAACATTTCTCTTAAATCAAGGTTAAAAAATAACTATTTTAGTTCTGAAAATGATAGCTATTTTTGATCTTATAAACCTTGATTCAAAACCTGAATATGGTACTTATAAACTTTCCAAAGTTGAATAAATGATTTAATTCTCTTGACCTCAGTTTAATCATCTGTGAGATAAGAAAAATAGTATTTACCCCAGAGAATTCTGTGTGAATTAAATGAAATTATAATTATTGTCAATTACAAGGTATTCTGTATTAGTTTTTTTTTTGCCTTCCTCCCTCCATCTTGTCCTCCCTCCCTCTCTCCTCCTTTCTCTTTCTTCTTTGCTTTCTTTGTTTTCTTTCTCTGTCACTCATTTTTTCTTTTCCTCCTTCTTCTAATATATAATTCTCCAATCCAAAAATGTTTTCATAGTTACAATTTTGTATTTGATGATTATTTATATTACGTGCATTAAAAAATTCAACCCAACATTTATTGAACACTTCCTCTGTTCGAGTCACATTGATAGATATTAGGATTCAGAGATGAAATGAAGACAGTGTTCCTGCTTTCAAAGCGATAAAAACTGAAATATAAATTAACTAACAGTTACAATACAGTGTGACATGACCTGTTTTGAGCAGGAAGTGCTATGATATACATAGGCATCCAGGTCAGCCTGGATGGTCAGGGAGGCCTTTTTTTTGAGACGGAGTCTTGTTCTGTTGTCAGAGAGGCCATTTGTAGGGGAATGCACCTCATCTGTTAGCTGGGAGAAGGAATGATCTAGGTAGATCAAGAAGGAAATCAGGCTGAGCCCAAGAGGGCCTAGCATGTTTAGGTACCTGAGAAGATTAGTGTGGTTCTAACACAGGATGGGAAGGACCACGAAAGGAGCAACAAATGGGATAGTGTAAGTAGAGATGAGATGATAAAGGCCTTTGTATGCTATGTTTAGAGGTTATACCATGTTTTTCTATCTGTTCTTCATCTTTTAAAATTTTGATTGGCTCTGTAATACATATATTATTCATGTGCTCTTTTGCCTGTCTCTTCTTTTCTCTAGATGATAATCTCTATAATGGTGATTCTCAAATTTGGCTACACATTAGGATCACCCATGGGAGGGGTTAAAGAAATTATGAAGCCTCAGCTCACCCCTACAGATTCTGATTAAATTGTTATGGTGGTCTGGGTAGGGCAATGTGATGTCTTTGATTGACAGTGACTGCTGCCTCAGGCAGTTTCACTATTCTTTTTGGACAGTTGAGTGTTCTTGCAGGGGTTTCCTCATTCATTCTTTCTTTTGTAACTGCTGTTGTCCATAAGTTGCTTGAGAGAACTAACAAAATCGTGTCTCATGTAACAAAGTTCCAACAAAATTTGGACCTACAACGATGAAAATAAGATTAGGAAGTCAAGACTAGTGGGGAAGAGTGAGGGTCCTCACAGGCAAAAGTTAAAAGTAAGAAAGGGTGAGTAAAATACTTGTTAATGTAAGTTTCTGAGAAAACAAACTTCTCCTTATGATTTAGCATTAGCAGACATTTGTGATCTGGGAACTGCTTTAAACAATGAATACTACGGTGGACATCTATATGCATAGACCTTTTCATGGTTTTTTTGAGTAGTATTTCCAGCAGAATTACTAGGCCTTGCAATTCTTTCTAAAAGGTTGTACTGATATACAATTGCTACCAGCAATGTAAAAGGACCCACCCCAACCCTAACAACGAAGCAGCATGCTAACTGTGCATTTTCTCATGGTCTCAGAGTACTGTGAAAACAACATTATACACAACAGGCCAGTTACAAAGGCTATCTTGGGGTAAAAGAGAAATGGAGAGTGAGTTGTGTGTGTGTGTTGTGGCATTCCCTCTCTCATTCCTCATGGAGTAGCAGAAGGGATATTTCTCCCCCTCCAGCAAAGCTGGAGAAGCTTTAAGAAATCTACTTTGAGAGGGGAAGTGTCTTATGTCCCCTGAAATTTAAGGGAAACAGGAACTGCTACCCAACCCAGGCCTGAGCAGTCCCAAAGTGACAGCTTGGCTGGTTAGATCCTGTGAATGTAGAAGAACTAGCTGAATTACCCACAGGGGGAGCCAAGATGCTTGAGTTTTCCAGCAGACCAAATGAACTGGATGAAGGGAAGCCAACTGTATTATCTTGAAAGAGATTCTGCTCTGGAAGATTCACCTTCAGGAGAAACAAGTCTTCTGGGTTGGGGGAAACTTTCCAATAGATAGAATATCCATACTGTGAAGCCTCAGAAGGTAGGGGACTGAGGAAGTTTGTCTTAAAAGCCAGCATAGGATGACATCCTCTGCTTTCAATGAACCAAGAAGTTTCCCAAAATGCCCTGGGAAAAAAACAAGCAGTCCTGGTGTCAGAGACAGCTCATTAGCCATAGTACACTGTCCCTTTCTCTTAATTTACTCCTGCAGACCCAACTCTAGAGGGACCAAAATAGCAGCTAGAGAGTAGTTACAAAGAGGTGGAGTGAAGAAAATGTGAAGAAGCTGCTTATATTCTTTTCCTTCCTGTGGGTTTCTGAGTCCAGGGCAGGCCAAAACTGGAGGAGGGAAGAAGAATGTCATTAGCTGATGATCTGTAGTTTTGATATTAGACTGAATCGAACTTTTACTTTCTGCAAGTGACTGCAAATAGCTTTGAAATCTGATCAATCAGGAAAAGTGGTGGGAAAGAATAAATTAATTGTTACCTGCTTGTGACTGATCCAGTAAAGTCTCAGTAAATACAACCATTACAACTTCAGAATATTTTCTCCTACACGTGCTTTTTATCTGAGTTACTGATTTTCATTGATTGGGAGTTCTAAGTGAATGTATATTAAAATCTGTTGATCTTTTCCTTCATTATTTTTTCTTTGCTTCAAATCTGAGAAAGTTATTCTTTCGTAGATCTGATATTCTATTTTCTTTTCTATTCACTTTTCATCAATGTATAAAAAACATTTAACAACTCTCTGAAGTTTACTTTGGCATGTAGTAAAATGTTCATTTGATTTAAATTATCCCAGATTACTATCTATAGCTGAAAATTGGCAATTTTTTATTCATTCACATTGTCCTTCTATATGTGAGTCTTACTGTTTTTTAAGGCCCACATACTTGGGACCTATTTATGTTTGATAAATTTGAAACATACTTAGAGATTTATCTTATTCTTGAGTCAGGCTGAAAGTGGCAGGAGGAGTGGGTTGTAGCAGGTGGGAGTGAGCTTAGCGTATTCTGGGCAGCATTTGGCTCAACTGACCACTCCTTCCTTTTAAAAATTGGGCCGATTCTTGCAAGAAGCCACAAAAGACTTACTCTCTTCATTTTCTTCTACCTCTTTTCCCTTGTGTTTGCCTAGTTTTTTCCACTTCTCTCACTACATGCGGGAATTCCTCTGGATTTGATTTTGAATCTGTGTTCCTTTTCTATGCTTTCTTCCCAGGAAACGCAACCACTAATAATTTAAAATATATATATTGATGGCACAGTAAGATTAAGTCTTCCAGCCAGGCCCGGTGGCTCAAGCCTGTAATCCTAGCACTGTGGGAGACTGAGGCGGGCGGATCACGAGGTCAGGAGATTGAGACCATCCTAGCTAACACGGTGAAACCCTGTCTCTACTAAAAATACAAAAAAAATTAGCCGAGCGTGGTGGCGGGCGCCTGTAGTCCCAGCTACTCAGGAGGCTGAGGCAGGAGAATGGCGTGAACCTGGGAGGCAAAGGTCTCAGTGAGCCAAGATCGCGCCACTGCACTCCAGCCTGGGTGACAGAGCAAGACTCTGTCTCAAATAAAAAAAAAAAAAAGAGATTAAGTCTTCCATCCTTACAGCTTCTCCATGCTCTAGATTCCTATGTCCAGTTGTCCCTCATTGTAGTAAATGACTAAAGTCTTCTAACAAGTTGCTAACTCATCCTGGAATTTTTTCTTTACATTTTCTTCCCGCATTCAATCTATTTTTAAAAAGCAGTAAATCCCAGTGCAAAAATACTTCTATATATTTTCTCTGCATGTCTATTTTCACTGCTGTATTCCAAGCTGTTAATTTCTCCAGGCAATCTATAATATCCTAAAAGGCTTCAGGGCTCCCCTAGCTGTCTTATAGTACCCTATTCCTATTTTGATGGCATGTAACACAATCTGTTATTTTTTAATGTGTTTGTCTATTAACTTCCTGTTTCATTAGACTGTAAACTTACAAGGGCAGGAAACATATCTGACTTATTCTTCCCCATCCCCCAAGTGCCTAGCATGTTACTTGGTATATATTAGACTCCTTATAAGGAGAAGATAATTTCATTTAAAAATCATGCTATATTGAATTAATTTTCCTTTTCCATACATTTTTATAATTTTATCATCGGTAAAATTTTTCAATTCCTTGGGACAATTTTCTTAATCGGTATATGGAGAAAAAATCCAAAAGATCCTTTACGCAATTTTTGCTCCTATTATTTCCAAATTATTTAATTAGGTATTGATTTAGTACTTAAAAAGAAACTATTTTATTTTATCTCTCATTATTTTATTGATTATATATTTGTATGTGTTCTACCTCCCTCCAACATGTTTTAAAAACAGAGATTTCTTATTGGTATGTAAGTTTTCTTAAGATATGAAAATCCACATACATTATGTTATCTAATTTGTTGATTAAAAAAACTAAAATAATTTTGTTGGTCCTCTAACCAAAATTTTTTATAGTTTTTTTTCTTGGCAGGATTTATGCTGTTTTGATAAAAAGTTTCATTGGTTGGCTTCTTTTTTTTTTTACATATTAACATTTTGTGGGCCTATTTTATTCTCTAGCCTAGAGTATTTTTTCCCCTTTTCTTTCTTTTGCTTTTTTCTGATGTTATTTTTCAGTTGGTTCTTATCACTATTTCTATTGGATACCATCTGTTGTTTTGGTGACATGTTGAAAACTTTCCTAAGGATTCCTGATTTAAACTTCTTTTTCTTTCTGATGCTATATGTGGCTATAAGACAAAATGAACTTTGCAACTAATGCTATGTTTGACAATAGTTGTAATTCTTGCATTTTTCTCTACTCATTCTCTCTGTTTTATTTTCCTTGGTTAACTGGTACATTTTGAAATATTTCTTATGACTTACAATGCATCTTAAAAATTGGCTTTTAATAAAATCATTACACATGGACTACAATTGGTTTCATAAATTTGTCATTCATTCAATAATATTTATTGTTCATTTACTACACATCAGACAATGTTGTTAACATAAATGTTGTTCATATTGGCATCAGCTCATGGGGATATCATTTTAATTTAAACTTTTAAAATATTTTCACCAGTTTTATTAAGTCAAAATAACTGTAATTAACTTAATGAACCGTATTCATTTCTATTAGAATTTCAATGTTCTAATAGCTCTTCTTTTCCACCACTGAGCACTGACTGACTGACCTGTCTTTTATAGATACAGATTTTCAGTTGATAGTTCTCAGTTAACAATAATTGCTGAGCCCTTATTATGTGCTCTATGTGGAGTAAAAAGCAGTTATAACTCCTCCCTCATAAAAACCAATTTGTAAGAGATAAGGTTCCAGTAAACAAATAAATATGCGATTACAAATTGTGATAAATGCCTTGGAGAAAATAAATAATGCGTATTGAAAGAAAATAATAGGAAAAATTACTTTTGTTGATCTAACTCCATATATTCAATTAAACCTATTGCCTGAATTATTGACACACATTTTCCCATTGTCTACTATATATTTCCATTGTGTGTCGACATGATACCTCAAACCTAACATCTTCTCTCTCTCTCCTTTCCCTTCCTCCTTATTCATATAGTTTATTGAAGCCAACTTTCTGCCAAAAAATTTAGTAGGCACTTTACAGATAAATTTTAATTGTAGGTTATTTATTCGTATTATCATGCCCATTTACTGATAGAAGAATTGAGTCTCATAAAATTGAGTCTCATGAACTAACTTTCTCTTGGTCAATCAGTAACAAATTTTCAAGCAGGAGTGCTGACTTGGGTCTCCTGATTAGAAAGTTCAGATTCTGTCTGCAATTATACCAGCTTCAGAGCATTTATTGTGTACCAACTCTGTGCTAAGAAGATTGCATTTCTTTATGTAATCATTACAACCCCATGAGATAAATGCTATCTTCATCTTACATAAAATACTCAGAAATGTTAAATTATTCTCCATTGTCACATAGATGATAAGAAACGGAAGTGGGATACGAGTCCAGATCCACTCCAGGAAAGCCCATGCTTTTTCCTGTTCACTGCATACTTCTATGATATAGAGTACTGTTTATTCCTTATCTTGCTCAATAAGGCCTTGAGGCCATAGATGAAGTATTTTTTATGACTGTATATGAAGAGCGCTCATTAATTGTCTATTAAAGATTGCATAGGTAGTTTAATAAGTTGAGTGCTTCAAATTGTATAAAATTTGCCCAAAATGATTTTATTTTTTATGGTGCTAATAAGGTACCATATCCTTATTTACAGGCCATAATGTTTAAAACAATCTAACTTAGCCAGGCTTTTCACCCTGTAGATGCTGACATTCTGTCAAGTGAATACCAGCTTCCTCATCTATTTGGCAGATATGTGAATATTTATTAGGTGTCTGGCACAATACTAGGCACTGTGAATACAATATAGGGAGAAACCTACGTGGGTCTTGCCTCATGGACAGCCTAGTGATGGAGACACAATAACCAAATAATAACACTGATAAATACAGAATTATAAACTAAGATAAATGCTACAGAAAATGGGAATTCTGTGCTAAGAAAATTTATCCATCATGAAGAGGCAGGCCTAATCTGGGTGGGAAAGGTGAGTGGAGAGGATCTATCAGGAAAGCCTCCCTGAGGATTTATAGGTTGTTACTTATGTTTACAGTATTTAGGGAGAAGTGTAGATACAGTACAACACTAGAAAGTTATGAATTGTTGTTTATGTACACTTGAATCCAGCAGATAGTACAAAACATATTTTTTCTCTTCTCATTAAGTCACTTATCAGTCCACGCAGATGCCTCCTCTAATTGTCATGTAAGAGATCCTTTCTCTCTTTATCTCTTATTTTCATTTCCCTCAGGGTGACCTTGGGAGCCTTCTATCTATATGCCTTCTTGCCAGTGTCTTAGACCTGTCCTGCAATTTCTGTGTGGCTATGGAGATAACTTTAAGGGTGAATCGAAAATAATAATTCCATCTAACTGGAGCAGAACAAATAATCTTCTTGTGGTGAGAGAGAAAGAGAGAACAGTGCACTGAGGAAACCAGAAAGGAGAGTGAGGGGTAGCTATTATGGCTGGATCACAGAGAGAAAAGTGATTTGAAAAGAGGTTGCAGGAAAGGTAAAGGTCAGATACTGATTTGAACTTAAGATTCAGCAAGTGCCTCAAGTAGAAAAGAAGTGCAGAATGTTGGGCTCATTTCTTTGCAGTAATCCCCTTCTTCAGGATCTCAGACCGTTAAGTCCTGGCTGCTTTGGTATTTCCATGTGGGAGTCTGTCCCACAGACCTTGACCCAATGACGGATGAATAATGTACACTGACACAGACATTTTGCCTCTCAGTCTGGTTGAGGGTACGGGCCACTTGCAGACACCAAGGAGGGTGCTGTAAAGAGTTGCAACCACGGCCCTGACTCGCTGGCCCTGCTGGCATTTATTCAGCACACATTAAATGACAAAGGCTTTGAGTCAACACTATTAGAGGGTAATTAACCTGGTTGCCCTCCCACCAAGAGAGCCATCCTGCGCGCAAATGATGAAAGGTTAGTTTTAGGACCACATGGGTAAACAAGTTATTTAGATAAACTCCTCTACATTCCTCTGTATCTACATCCTAAGCTTTTAAGAGAATTCAGCTGCCTTCAGCCAAACATTTTACTGAAGCTATGCAAACCCCCAGGCCTTCCAAGAAGGTTTGTGTTTATTTCCTATAATTTTACAATTTTTCCCACCATCCTGACTGAACCCCCACATTTCCACACTCTAGTTTTTTGTTTCTGCACATCCTGGAGACTGAAGAAAGCTCTAGACCATTAGGATATCACTTTCTACTCTGCCTCTGTGGCCTGTGCTGCAAATCTGAAAATGTCTTAAGGGGAAAATAAGTAGAGAATGTCTGGCTCACCCAAATGCCCTCAAGTTCTAGTTGTTGTGATTACTTTTTTTTTTCTTTTTTTGAGATGGAGTTTCACTCTTATTGCACAGGCTGGAGTGCAATGGTGTGATCTTGGCTCACCACAACCTCTGCCTCCCGTGTTCAAGCAATTCTCCTGCCTCAGCCTCCTGAGTAGCTGGAATTATAGGCATGTCCCACCATGCCCAGCGAATTTTGTATTTTTAGTAGAGACAGGGTTTCTCTATGTTGGTCAGGCTGGTCTTGAACTCCCGACCTCAGGTGATCCACCCGCCTTGGCCTCCCAAAATGCTGGGATTACAGGTGTGAGCCATTGCACTCGGCCGTGATTACTTTTTATATGCCATTTTAAAAAATTACCCCAAAGAAGCATTAATTAGACTGACATCTTGCTTGTCAACAGAAACACTGGAAGCCAGAAGCACATGCCATGGTATCTTTAACTTTGATACCAAAACCAGATAAATTCACTATGATATTTATAGTATAATTCATGGTATAATTTATCTTAAAGAAAATATTAGTATATTTTATCCAGCAGTATATAAAAAGAATGACACCAGGACTGAGTAGGATTTATTCCAGAAATTCAAGGTTGATTTAACATTTAAATATCAATTAATGTAATTAATTTAAAAATAAAGAGAAAAATCGCATGATAATCTCAGCAGAGTGAGCAAAACCATGTGATATGTCAACATCCATTTATGTATATATTCTTAGTTCTTAATCAGACATGAAATTAAAAAGCTTTACAGGAAAATTATACCTAATAGTGAAATGTTAGAATCCTTTTGTCTGAGATTAAGAGTGATACAAGAATACTGCTATCCTCACATCTATTCAATGTTGTAATGTACTTATAATAAGGAAAATAAATAGATAAATTAATAAAGGAAATAGGTTTTAAAAGAGTAAACATTTTATTGAATCTGATATGATTGGGTACAAATCAAATAAAAAATCTACAGAAATATTTTCAGGATTAATATGTAAATTTAAAATTGTTGCTGAATATAAGAGTGAGTAACATAAGAAATCAATTGTATTCCTATATACCAGCAACAATCAGGTAAAATACAATTTATAATATATTTTTCAGTAACATAAAAGTATTAAATGACTAGACACATATCTAACAAAACATGTAGAAGACCTATACAGAAACCATAAAATATTATTGATAGACACTAAAGAAGTCCTAAATAAATGGAGAATTGTAGCATGATTGAAAGATTCGATATTGTAAAATTATTAATTCCCCCCAAATTTATTTATGAATTCAATTCAAAATCCCAACAGATTTTTTTAAACTTGAAAGCTAATAATAAAATCTACATAAAACTTCAGTGTCAAAATAGACAAGGCAATCTTGGTGAAGAAGAATGCAGGAAGACTTGCTCCACCAGATATTACATCTTACTATAAAGCTACAGGAATTAACACAGTGTGACAAAAATAGACAAATGGACCAGTGGAGCAGAACAGAGAGCCCAGAAGCATATTGTTTTGATTATCTATATCTACATAAGAAACCATCCCAAAACTTAGTGGCTTAAACTCACAATCATTTGTTTTCTCTCATGATTCTGTAGACTTGGTAAGATGGTTCTTTTGCTTCAATATGGTGTCAGCTGGAGTGGTAGTCTTTCTGTATCTTAATAGGTATGGAACTTTCTAGATGGCTTGTTCACATGTCTGCCATTTGGTTCTGGCTGTTGGCTGGGAGATTGTTAGATTTGTTGATGACAACACCTCAGATCTCCCTCATTGGTCTTCTCCATGTGGCTTGGATCTCTCATAAGATGACAGCTGGGTTCCCAGAGGGAGTGTTCCAAGCACACAAAAGCGGATACTAGCCATTTCTTAAGATTTAGTCTTGGAAGTCATGCAGCATCACTTTTGCCACATTCTGATGATCAACTAAGGTTGCAGAGTTAGCGCATATTCAAGAGGAGTGGAAATAGATTCTGCCTCTCAATAGCAAGAGTGACAAAGGATTTGCTATCATCTTTAGACCACCACCCACAGCCACGCATATATGGGTACTAGACTAATGCAGAAGTGACACTGTGGGGAAAATTTTATCTTTTCAATTAAATGATACCGAGAGAACTGAATACTAATATGGAAAAAAGTGAAACTTGACCTTACATCAAATCCTAATAAAAAATAATTCCAGTTAGGGCTACACACTCAAATGTCAAGGAAAAAAAATAATGCTTTAAAAATGATATAGGAGAATGTCTTCATAATCTCGGGATAGGAAATGTTTTTTAAGCAGTACATAAAATGCTTTAACTATAAAGGAAAATATTAATAAATTGGACTACTTTTTAGTTGTTGTCACCAGTGCCGATGTCACATTCCCTTGACTCATCTCTAATTTTAAACATAGCTAGTGGTTAGAGAGTTCTGTGCTGACTCAGACTCACCTCTGACAGCATCTCTCCTCAAGTTACATGGTTTATGTTCCATGGCTTAAATTTAGCAGCACCAGTGACTCTCTTGGCTAGTGTGAAAACACAGCCTTGGAGTGTGGGATTAAGACCCCTAAGCATAATCTCAAACAGCAAGGCGAGAAATGGGAAAAATGCTTCCATCTCCTGTCTTTCAGACAGACTGCGCTGAGAGGCATTCTGTACAATTCACAGGAGTTTCTGCCAGAATGAAGCCCTACTTCCAACAGTAATGTCAACAACAACCTTTATATTGGCTTTTATTTCTGCCTGAATTCTCCCTATTCCTTCATCTCTGTTTCATAGGATCATTTTCCGCTTAGACTACCTGTACACAAGTGTTTGTCTTGGTTTTTGGAGAGACTCAAACCAAAACAATATGAAAATTAAGAGTTCTGCTTATCAATCAATGTTCTTATTAAAGAGTGAAAAGATGGCTTACAGAGTGGAAGTATTTACTTCTAAACACTGTAACTGAAAAAATGCTTATATCCTAATTTTTTTAAACCCTCTATAAGAAAAAAAATTACAATCCTTTAAAAAAATGGATGTCTTGTGAGCAGGCCTTTTACCAAAGAGATATAAAAATGGCCAATGAACAAAGGGGAAAGGTACTTAACTGCTAGTTCAAATTAAAGTACAGTAAGATGCCACTATACACCCATCAGAATGATGAACATTAAGAATCAGAATAATACCATTAGCCATTCAAATTCTCCTATCTACCTAGTGGAAATATGAATTGAAACAACCAATTTGGTAAACTGAGATCATCTACCGAAGTTGAAGATATGCATACACTTTGACCTAGTAATTCCATTCCAGGATACAAACCTCTTAGAAATATTTGCACATGTGCCCGCATGTTGTTTGTAACAGTTAATAACTACAAAGGATCCAAATGTCCAATCATCCTACAATGATTGGAGAATATATATAGTGTAGCTAATACAATGAGATCTAATACAGCAACAAAAATGACAATCCTGGAGTGATATCCAACAACATTATATAATCTATGTAATGTATATTTAAACATACACAAAATAATATGCACTGCATACTTCCATATATAAACATATATGGAACATAATACTGAGTTATGTTTAGTAATGAGTACATCTCGGTAAAGTACAAAAAAAGCAGGATGTAATAGTCATAAAATCAGAATGGTGGTTACAGAAGAACAAGAGTGGTGTGATTGGGAGTGGGCATACGGGAGAAGTCTAAGGTACTGATTTTTTTAATAAACTAAATATCAAGGTGAACAATTATGGAGAAATTCAAACATAAGTAAAAGCAAACAAAACAATTTGATAAACTTCCATATGCTTACCACCCGTTTCAAAGTGATCAATTTATGGCCTATCTTATTTCATCTCTACTATCCTATTACTCTTATACCCATAACATGGATCATTTTGGAGCAAAATCTCACACATCATATTATTTTATGGGTAAATATTTTTATGTATCTATAAAAGATAAGATATTAAAAACATGCATTCATAAAACCATTATCACATCCAGAAGCTTAATATTAATTTCATAACATCATTAGTTACCCAGTGTTCACTGGGTAAAATATCAGTGTTTACTGATATTCCCAATTATTTCAACAGTTGGTTTGTTCAAATCAGTATCCACAAAATGTATCACATCTTATATTTGGCTGCTATTCCTCTTGAGTGGGGTGACTGTGCATTCTAGATTGTCCAGAATCCCATTTTCAATAGCATCCCTTTTCTGTTTCTGAAATATCCTGTGTTGGGTGAAAATGTATATGGTTGCTCTATACTTAAGTCTCTTTTCATCTTTAAGCTCCCATTTCCTTCCTTTACCTTTTCTTTTACATTTTGTTTTTGTTTTTAGAAGAAACTAGGCCATTTGTCCTGTGGTGTTTTTTACAGTCTTATTTGCTTATTACATCTCTCTGGTGTTGTTGAATATGTTCCTCTGTCTGCTGTATTTCTTGTAACTGGAAGTTAGAGTATTCTCCCCCTAGAGTTTGATGTATTTCAGATTCCATTTGGATCAGGAGTTGGGGGTCGAGGAGGGAATGCTTCATAGATGATGTTGTTTACTTCTGTTAGAAAGAATGTAACATCCATTTGTCTCTCAGTAAGTTTAGCAGTCATTGATTATTATTATCTAGGTGTATTATTTCAAAAAGAATTTGCAAAATGCTGATATTAGTTCTGTCTCTTGATCTAGGAGGTATTTATATGGGTGTGGCTTTATAATACACTGTATTTCATTCAGCCATTTATGGAATTTTCTGCATATATGTTGTTTCATGAAATATATTAAACACACGTATATAACTACATATGTGTATGATGAATTGGTGAAAATATTTTAAAATTAAAGTTATGAAATTAATACGTTTTGCATGTTAGGCAGAAATTATTGACTTACCAAAAGGAAATTTCCTCACTACTCTCAATACTAAAAGTAAGTTTTAAATAATGATGATTGATATATCATCCCAATGTGGCCAATTGTTTAGGAAAGTGTCTAAGCTTGCTATGTTGAACTGATGTGAGAAATGTAGAAAAAGTAGAATGTGATAATGGTGAACAGGAAGAGGACATGTTGTGGCTTCATGACAGTTAAAGATTATAGTGTTTGATGAATAACTAAGAGATATGCCATTGTAAAAATGATAACTTGATTGGACTTTTGGACCTCAAAGAATTATAAATATTTATTCCGTATGATGATTATAGACTGATTTATGTGTCTTATACTCTGTATTCCAATTGATTCTAGATATCATCTCCTAGGAGAGATTAACCAAAGTAATACAGCTAGATTTAAAAATTTACAAAAGTTATAAAGTTCCTCCCTGACAGGAAAAATTGAATTTTTTTTTCTATTTCGTAGTGGGAGTGAAATTAAGAGTTGATAACTTTGTTGCTAAGGAGGTATTACTATCACAAAGAAAGTAAAACTACATTTTGAAACGTATTTCTCAGTGATGATAGGTAACTGAATTTAATTACTTCTGGGAAATGCAAAAGGAAAAAATTAACCTCATTGGCCCTTGGGAAAATCTGACATCGTATTCTGGAGGTCTCTGATTTAAATTCAGTTTATATTGCTTACTAGTGGCCAATAAACTCCAACAAGCTTCTTATATATTGATTGGTATTTATTGTAGATCTTTCAACTTGGTTAATAGTCTTTTTCTAAGCTATCATCTTGATGATGCATCTATTTCCCTAGTCTCACTCTACTTTGGTTTCTATTATTTGAAGCATCTTTTTCACTGGAGAGAATAGAGCATAGAAGTTGAAAAGACTGATATCTGAATACAGACTGGATTGTAGCTATGTGACCTTGGACAAGTTTCTTAACCTCTTCTTGCCTTATTTTCTTTGCTTGTAGAATGATAATAATAGTATGTCTCATTTATCTGTAGTAATGATTAAATACATATCACATCCACAGCAAATAATAGTTATCTCCCGTGTGCTTCAGCAGCTCATTTACTTAGTCGTATATTAAAGATGTCACTGCCAGAACTATTCTATCATTTAGATCTTGAACCCTAAAAATATCTATTCTGATTACAACATTCTTGCCTTCTAAATGCAGTTTCTTTCATTCCCTCATGACTAAGATTCCCCTTTTTCTCTAGTTCCTTGAGCTATTCTTACATTCTAGTTCCAGTGGTTTCCAAATGTTTATACTTCATGGGCCAAAAAAAAAAAAAAAAAACGAGAGATCAATGAAGTATTATCAATTTATTGGCAAGTAAGAATGTTAAAATAACAAACACCATCACATGTTGAAGTTATGAAATTATTTGTGTTATTTTGAAAAACGTGTTATCTGATAAACTACATACTTCACTCGGTAGACTCATGAGGAATCTACCTTGATCACCTAGAATGTGCAGATCTAGTGCCTAAGGTATGATACTAACTTCAAGAAATACAGTATTTTTTAGAATGAGTAAGTTAAAAATCTCCAATATTTAATAAAGGTAACATATTTTAGCAAAAAATGAAAGTTGAAATTTGTAAATCAAATGTGTATGTGGAAAGTGTTCAGTGCCAAAAATAACAGCATTAAAACAATATGTTACTGTTTTGCTGATACAGGTTTTCAATTCATTAATTTGTATTCAGTAGTGAAATACAAAATGAAGCTCACATGTCCAAACTTTCCTGGTACTTTGTTCTTTTTTTTTTTTTTTTTTTTTTTAGTTTGCTTAAATAATTTTTAATAAACTATTTAATAAATTTATGTATAAAATGTTTCACATTTTTTGGTTTGGGTTTGTATTACTTTTTTTACACTGTTGGTGGGACTGTAAACTAGTTCAACCATTGTGGAAGTCAGTGTGGCGATTCCTCAGGGATCTAGAACTAGAAATACCATTTGACCCAGCCATCCCATTACTGGGTATATACCCAAATGACTATAAATCATGCTGCTAGAAAGACACATGCACACGTATGTTTATTGCGGCATTATTCACAATAGCAAAGACTTGGAACCAACCCAAATGTCCAACAATGATAGACTGGATTAAGAAAATGTGGCACATATACACCATGGAATACTATGCAGCCATAAAAAATGATGAGTTCATATCCTTTGTAGGGACATGGATGAAATTGGAAACCATCATTCTCAGTAAACTATCGCAAGAACAAAAAACCAAACACCGCATATTCTCACTCATAGGTGGGAATTGAACAATGAGATCACATGGACACAGGAAGGGGAATATCACACTCTGGGGACTGTGGTGGGGAGGGGGGAGGGGGGAGGGATAGCATTGGGAGATATACCTAATGCTAGATGACGAGTTAGTGGGTGCAGCGCACCAGCGTGGTACTTTGTTCTTTAAACTGCAGTTAGTGCCAATACTCTAGATTCAGATAAGTGTGTTGGTGAAATTGTAAGCTACACTCCTAAGGCAGCTTCAAAATTCAGAAAATTTTGGTCAGAGCCTGGCTGGGTCATGTCACTGTCTCAGACAGGCCAATCATTTTAAACCCAATTATGTATTTATCTGACAACTATACAGTAGGATTGGGGCAGAGACTTAATTTCTCCTATTAAAATGTAAATGCCCCTTCATTTAATATCTTTATGTTGGTTATCTCATTGTACTCTTCTTTGAGTTCCCTTAAATTAAATTTCACTCACACATGAACTTAATGAATAAAGTAAAATTTAGGAAAATGAAAAGAAAGGATATAGATTACACAGTGCATTTTTTCTAATTTAAGTAATATATTTCTTGGAAGTTCCCAATTCCTTTTCTCAGCCTCATAGGCATTAAAATCATTTCTTCTTGGTGTTCTCCATCATTCCTGGCCTCTGTCTCCAGTAAAGTCTTATTTGATTATTCCTGAAATACTTTTGTTGTTTTCAATTTCTCCTTCCTAATCCAGGGAAAGAAAAGGAATGTGAGTTGACCCTCTTAAGCAGATGAGATAGATGTAGTTTTAAAATAAAAACTCTTAAGGTGAGCCTCCTACTAAACAAGTATCTCTAAGTTTCAGGCGAATATGAGGAGTAAAAGACACTGAAAAGTTCGACATGATTACCAGCTTGTTAGAGTTCCTGTTAGCTCAAAGAATAACCTTAGAGCTACTCATCTTGTAAATTACTTACTGGCTTGATTTTGTGATGGAATTCTGCAAGTTGCTGTTGGTAAACAGTGCAGGAACTAGCAGAGGATTGCCAGGAGGGTTAAATAGGCAATCCTGAATTCAAATACTGCCAATGATGTTTATACTGCTACCATTGTGATTCTGAAATAATTGGCCTGAGCTACAAATTCTTCATTGGTGAAAAGGAAATAAAACAGCATCCATCTCCAAAACTGTTAGGATTAAGTACCTGAGTGCCTGACATATAGTATTCACTCTGTTGAGCACACTTTCTCCTTCCCATCACTTCTAGTCTCCATACCCTCCTCAAAGCTAATTAGGATAAAGGAGAAACAATAACTTTAGAGCCTAAGGTAAATCAATAAACAATCCAACTAGTTCGTACTGATTATTCTATATAGAACTATGCTGGATTGTAGGGGGATAGAAAATATTGTAAAATATAGTCTCTGTTGGAGGCTCCTATAGCCTAGAGACATGGATCCTTGAGATAGGGAGGAATCTTAAACCTTGTCTAGTTTACGTAACTACCTCCTCTCCAACAGATAAGACCTGAGATAAGTAGGCAGTAATACACAACAGTAGCTTATCAGGTGCTTCAGAGATTTAAACTGCATAATAGAGTGGATATTTCCTGAGAGGAAACCTAGATGGCCAACATGAGGTTCCTTATGGGTGGTTTTACTTATCTTGTCCAGTTGACCATAATCTACATTGTTAGCACGCAGCCAGTGGCTTAGTGTCTTTGTGTGAAAGCACATGTTTAACATATTTCACAGTTATTGATGAATATCCTAGAATGCCAATTCATAAAGGTAAATGAGAAATTTATTGTCATGTCTAATGAAATACTCATCTATTCATGAATAGCCTCTTTTTATGGGGAAATCATACATTAGTGTATGTGTGTGTGTGCGCATGGGGGCATGCACGTGTATGTGTGTGTATATGTATATATGAGTGTGTGTGTGTATGGAAATTATATATATATGAATCCAAATTAAAATCAGAAGGTAGATAGGGCATCAAAAATTAATTGAAGAAATTTAGATGACCTTAAGAAGTGTACCACTAAAGTAGCTTGAAATTCTTTTTTCTCATAATAGGGATATTCTTGCCAATGGATGGTAATGCTTATGTGGTAGTAGGCATAGTATGGAGTAATATAAGGAGAAATGGCTAGTGTTAGAAATAATGGGAAATAAAAAATTATGAACAAGGTTATAACCTTCTGATAGGGGGTTAATTATGTACCAGTTAAAAATGGAAAGAATGCCTTTTGTTTATTTTAATTTTCTATATGAAATAATGTGGCATTTTTCAGAGTATTCCTTCAGTACATGTTCCTGAATATTTCTAACATTTTCTTTTTACCCATGGCCCAGGAAAATATGTCAGAATTAGAGGGAAAGGCATATATTAATAACTAGAATGCCTACATTTCCCTTTTGTCCCTAAATAAATGTTAGTTTTCTAATTTATCTCTAAGCATTTGTAAAAATGCAAATAATGAATTCCAGGTGGTTGTTTAATATGCTTATTTGATTATCTACATGATACAAGATACAGAAGTAGGCTTATGGGGAAAAAGGTAAATAATAAACCCTGTCTTCAATAAACTCTGTCTTCAAGCAGCTTGAAATCTTGTTGGAAAGATAAAAATAAAAGGTTTTTTTTGTTGTTTGTTTGTTTGTTTTGTTTTTTTTGAGATGGAGTCTCGCTCTGTCGCCCAGGCTGGAGCGCAGTGGCGTGATCTTGGCTCACTGCAAGCTCCACCTCCCAGGTTCATGCCATTCTCCTGCCTCAGCCTCCCGAGTAGCTGGGACTACAGGCGCCCGCCACCACGCCCCGCTTTTTTTATGTGTGTGTGTTTTCAGTAGACACGGGGTTTCACCGTGTTTGCCAGGATGGTCTCGATCTCCTGACCTCGTGATCTGCCTGCCTTAGCCTCCCAAAGTGCTGGGATTAAAGGCGTGAGCCACCGCACCCTGCCAAAAATAAAAATTTTAAACGTTATATTATATTGATTATATAATAATGTCAGTTACTTAGAATTGATTCAATAAACAGTTATGAATAGCTACTTTGGGCACAGTTTTGGGCTCTGTGTTAAAGATACCACCATTGAAGATTCCTGCCTTTGAGGCACTAATTGGGGGTTGTTTCACTTGAATTGTTTAGATGCCAGGTATACAGAGACGATGTAAAGGGAAGATACAAAGATAGGATGGGGAGGTGACTTAAGGAAGACTTCCTGAGAAGGTGATTTCAGTATTGGGCCTGAAAGGATATGGGTTGATAAAAACAATGTAAGACAGATCAGTAGCTGGCACAGGCAGTAGGAGTGGGTTGATACTTGCATGATTGTTGTAGGGGTGGTGGAGAATAGCACAAGCAACAATATGAGCTTAGGAAAGAACAATTTTGCCTCAAGAAAGAGTGTCAGCTTCCATGTTGCTTTTCCTTTGAAAAATCTGTTATGTCTTCTTTCTACTCTGAATTTTTCTGTATCGTAGTTCTTTATAGACAAGGATAACATGATATTGCTTATTAAGCTTTTAGGAATTTGGTTGCTAGACTAATCTGAAGTGACCAAGGACTAAGGAGGAAACCCATTGATCCTAGTCCATGATGAAAAACGGTACAGAAAGTTTTGTACCATCTGGTCATTAATGGATCCAGAAGCTCCTCTTGCTTTAATGCTATCCCCTTCAACATTTAGGTACCAGCTCACCCTGCTATCCTATAGGCAGTGGATAGAAAAAGAGAGAGTGGTGTCTTGTGCAGCAGGCTTTAGGAGGCAGGATTTGAAGTGGCATACATCACTTCCATCTATATTCTGTTGGTCATAACTCGGCTATGTGGTTCCCTCTAACTGTGAGGAGGGCTGGGAAATGCAGACTTTGTGTTATTCACAGGGCCCCTGAGCAATTAGACAATCTAGATCCTACATGGACCTATGAGGCATGGTTCTGTGTATCTAAGGATGTTATCAGGGAAATCAGAATTAGCTGATTAGCCAAATTAGGCACTGTTTGCCCTCTCCCCTGCCAGTTTATAGCTAAAGAAAATTTGTATGGCAGTAGTATAGTCGTTACATAAACAAAAGTCCAGGATAATTAGTAGAGACCCTTGTGTATGATGTATTACATATCTCAATAATGCTGCATAAAAATACAGGAATTGTTGATATTATTAGCTTAATAGGTATCACTGTACACTGGAGTCTAGTGGGTCACCACTAAATCCTCGGCACCTCTCTCATCACCCTTCATGGTTGTTCATCTTTGCCTTTTTGATGTTTGTGCATGTTTTTAGAGATTTATGCATAAAGGTCCAGTAAGCATGCAGAGAGACATCTTGTCTCTCCCATTCACCTCTGTTTTCCCTGTACCTAGCCCTGGGTTCACTTACTATGTGATAAAGTCTAAAGAAATGAATTTATGTTTATGTGAGACTTCAAATATGTCTGTATATGCAGTTACATTTGTCTATTTTAATTCTGTAAGTTTATAATCTCTTTTAACTTTGAAATCTATTAACAGAATATAGTATTTTTTTTTTTTTTTTTGGAGGTGGAGTTTCGCTCTGCCACCCAGACTGGAGTGCAGTGGTGCAATTTTGGCTCACGGCTCACTGTAACCTCCGCCTCCCAGGTTCAAGTGATTCTCGTGCCTCAGCCTCCTGAGTAGCTAGGACTATGGACGTTCACCACCATGCCTGGCTAAGTTTTGTATTTTTACTAGAGATGGGATTTCACCATGTTGGCCAGGCTAGTCTTGAACTCCTGACCTCAGGCAATCCACCCGCCTCAGCCTCCCAAAGTCTGGAATTATGGGGGTGAGCCACCACGCCTGGCCAGTATTTTCCCATTTATTTTTTCTCTGATAGTCTTAGTGTTCATTGTATTTTTAGTAAATGCATATTTACTGAGTAATGGTGATTCTTCAGTTGCATACACTATACACTGAGTAGTAAATTTTACATAGATGTTCTTATCCATTCTAGCCTAGTACATACTTGCTGCAGAGTCAAATGTATAATATGTTTCTTTTATGCTTGGCTTTACTCCAAGTACAATGCATAGATTTGTTTTTAGCTTCATGCTAGCTTCTGATGCATTATATTTTCATACTGTTTAATGATAGTTTTCTTTTACTGAATCATTATTGAATGAAAGGAAGATATTACAGATAATAAGGGTGTGTGTATGTGTTTGCATATTTGTGTGTGTGTGTTTACTGTTGATATTATATGGGTGGGTTTTTAGTAGCTCTTACTCCAAAATAAACACAAATATTTCTTAGTATCAAGTCTTTTTTTTTTCTAAGTGGCATCTATACTTTTCTTTTTGTGCATGAATGAGCGATAGCTGAAAAGTGATTGCAGTGGTTTCATAGCTTAATAAATTAGTATGTAGGAGATTAACTGTCTTAATCAATGAAAAATTATTCCTTTCTGATCTCAGAAAGATCCAATAAAAGGGGTAACATATATAACCTTGTTCTTTTTGAGGCTGCAAATGAACTGTAAAATTACTAGGCACAGTTTAATTGCCTTTTATAGCTATGTTGAGAAGAGCATATATACATGATCTCTTATAGTGGGGAGTGGGGAACAAAACATGTCTCTTTTTTTTTTTTTTTTTTTTGAGAGGGAGTTTTGCTCTTATTGCCCAGGCTGGAGTGCAATGGCACGATCTCGGCTCACTGTAACCTCCGCCTCCTGGGTTCAAGCAATTCTCCTGCTGCAGCCTCCCGAATAGCAGGGATTACAGGCATGTGCCACCACGCCTAGCTAATTTTGTATTTTTAGTAGAGACAGAGTTTCTCCATGTTGGTCAGGCTAGTCTCAAACTTCCGACCTCAGGTCATCCACCCGCCTCAGCCTCCCAAAGTGCTGGGATTACAGGCATGAGCCACCGCGCCCGGCCATGCCTCCCTTTTAACATGAATAAATTGTGTTACAAACATAGTGAAAGTAAGAACATATATTTTTTGGAAAAATTGGTTCATAGTACATATGCCTTGATTAACATATTCAAGGGATTCATTGTGAAATTATAAATAAATGACAGATTCAAATTTAGAAAAGCTGTACCAAATTTTAAACTGAATATACCTGCTTTTATTTATTTATTTATTTATTTATTTTACTTTTTCTAAAATTTTTAAAGCATTATTCGCATTGGTAGAGTGTGGAACAGTGGAAAGAACACAGTATTTGTGGTTATGTAGCATGGGTTCAAATACTGATGTTGTCCCCTGTGTACTCCGTGACATTTGTCACATTATTTTGAAGGCTCAGTTTGCTATTCTATAAAGCAAATATAATGATACTTCATGCAAGGTTGTTGAGGAAATTATGAATTGTCTATGTGATCTATACATATATAGCACTCAGCTCCTATACAAGTTATTCTATGACTTATACACATGAGTGCGCGCACACGCACACACACACACACACACACACAGTCTCTCTCTTCCCCATGCCCTCTCTGTCCCTCTCTCTCTCTCTAATAAAGTCTCCTCTCCCTGACACAGTAGAAAGGGAGAGGTATGAATGGGGTACTCTCTTGTAATAAGCTACTTGGGACTGCTCCAGCAGAGGTCCAAGCAAGGTAATGATTGATACCTTGTGGGAAGATTGCTAAAGGCCAATTGCTGATTTTTGTAGAATCATAGCTTCTGTAATTTGAGGGAGTTATTTCTCATTTTACATCCTTGGAAAAGTTAGAGTTGACTCTCTTATGTGGGCTAACCTTACTGTTTGTTTTTTTGTTTTGTTTTGTTTTGTTGTTGTTGTTTTTTGTTTTGTTTTGAGTCAGAATATCGCTCTGTTGCCCAGGCTGGAGTGCAGTGGTGCGATCTCGGCTCACTGCAAGCTCCACCTCCCGGATTCATGCTATTCTCCTGTCTCAGCCTCCCCAGTAGCTGGGACTACAGGCGTCTGCCACCACGCCTGGCTAATTTTTTGTATTTTTAGTAGAGACTGGGTTTCACTGTGTAAGCCAAGATGGTATCGATCTCCTGACCTTGTGATCTGCCCACCTTGGCATCCCAAAGTGCTGGGATTAAAGGCGTGAGCCACCGTGCCTGGCCTAACCTTACTCTTATGTTTTAATGTACAATGAAATGGAAGTATCAGCTTCATAAGAGCTAGAGATCAGTCAAAGATATTTGTATTATTTTTTTCTTCTCATCTAAGACAATATGACTCAGAGTTCACATGTGACCTGCACATCATTTAGTCTCAACTGAAGGTTGGTTGCTGGCTTGAGCACAGAGGATCTTTACCTTAACTTACAGCCAAGTCCTGAGGTCACCATAGGACAGCTTCTTCAAAAACAGGACGTCTGCCCTTACAGGAAAAACAAGGGCCACAGTGACAGTCGGTCACACCATCTTGGCTAATTTAAGGCACAAAAGGATTGTCCCCTTATTAATATCCCAGGGCTACGATAATCACCACAAATTTGGTGGCATAAAACAATAGAAATTTATTCTTTCAAAATTTTGGAGGGTAGAAGTTCAAAATAAAGGTGTCAATTGGCAAGGCCACACTCCCTTCAAAGGCTCTAGGGAGGCATCCTTTCCTACCTCGTCAACTTCTGGTGGCTCCAGGAATTCCTTGGCTTCTGGCCATATCACTCCAATCTCTGTCTCCATCTCACATTGCCTTCTTTTCTGTGTGACTTATCCTCTTCTGTTTTTTTTTTAATTCATTTTTTAAAATTATAGGTTTTTGGGAAACAGGTGGTGTTTGGTTACATGAATAAGCTCTTTAGTGGTGATTTCTGAGATTTTGGCGCATCCATCACCCGAGAAGTGTACACTGTACCCAATATGTAGTATTTTATCCTTCACCCCCTCTCACTCTTTCTACCAAGTCCCCAAAGTCCACTGTATTATTCTTAAGCCTTTGCATCCACATAGCTTAGCTATCACTTATGAGTGAGGACATATGATGTTTGGTTTTCCATTCCTGAGTTACTTCACTTAGAATAATGATCTCAAATTCCATCCAGGTTGCTATGAATGTCATTATTTCATTCCTTTTTATGGGTGAGTAGTATTCCATTATATATATATATATACTGCAATTTCTTTATCCACTCATTGATTGATGGGCATTTGGGCTGGCCCCATATTTTTGCAATTGCAAATTGTGCTGTGCAAGTATCTTGCATGTGTGTGAGAGTGTGTGTGTGTGTGCAAGTATCTTTTTAATATAAGGACTTCTTTTCCTCTGGGTAGATACCCAGTAGTGGGATTGCTGGATCAAATGGTAGTACTACTTTTAGTTCTTTCAGGAATCTCCACAGTGTTTTCCATAGTGGTTGTACTAGTTTACATTTCCACCAACAGTGGAAAAGTGTTCCTTTTTCATCACATCCATGCCAGCATCTGTTATTATTATTATTTTATTATGGTCATTCTTGCAGAAGTAAGGTGGTATCACATTGTGGTTTTGCCTTGCATTTCCCTGATCACTACTGATGGTTAGCATTGTTTCATATATTTATTGGTCATTTGTATATCTTCTTTTTATAATTGTCAGTTAGTGTCCTTAGACCACTTTTTGATGGGATTTTTTTTCTTGCTAATTTGTTTGTTTCTTGTAGATTCTGGACATTAGTCCTTTGTTGGCTGTATAGATTGTGAAGATTTTTTCCCACTCTGTGGGTTGTCTGTTTACTCTGCTGATTGTTTCTTTTTCTGTGTAGAAGCTTTTTAGTTTAATTAAGTCCCATCTATTTATCTTTGTTTTTGTTGCATTTGCTTTTGGGTTCTTGGTCATGAAGTCTTTGCCTAAGCCAATGTCTAAAAGGACTTTTTCTGATGTTATCTTCTAGAATTTGTATGGTTTCAAGTCTTAGATTTAAGTCTTTGATCAATCTTGAGTTGATTTTTGTATAGGGTGAGAGATGAGGATCCAATTTCATTCTTCTACATGTGGCTTACAAGTTATCCCAGCACCATTTGTTGAATAGGGTGTCCTTTTCCCACTTTATGTTTTTGTTTGCTTTGTTAAAGATCAGTTGGCTATAAGTATTAGGTTTATTTCTGGGTTCTCTATTCTGTTCCATTGGTCTCTGTGCCTATTTTTATACCAGTACCATGCTGTTTTGGTGACTATGGCCTTATAGTATAGTTTGAAGTTGAATAATGTGATGCCTCTAGATTTATTCACTTTGCTTAATCTTGCTTTGTCTATGTGGGCTATTTTTTGGTTCCATATGAATTTTAGGATTTTTTTTCTAGATCTGTGAAGAAGGATGGTGGTATTTTGATGGGAATTGCATTGAATTTGTAGATTGCTTTTGGCAGTATGGTCATTTTCACAATATTGACTCTACCCATCCATGAGCATGGGATGTGTTTCCATTTGTTGCATCATCTATGATTTCTTTCAGCAGGGTTTTGTAGTTTTCATTGTAGAGGTGTTTCGCCTCCTTGGTTAGGTATATTCCTAAGTATTTTTTTATTTTGCAGCTATTGTAAAAGGGGTCTACTTCTTGATTTGATTCTCAGCTTGGTCACTGTTTGTGTATAGCAGAGCTACAGATTAGTGTATATTAATTTTGTTTCCTGAAAGTTTGCTGAATTCATTTATCAGTTCTAGCAGCTTTTTGGATGAATCTTTAGGGTTTTCTAGTTATACGATCATATGATCAGCGAACAGCAACAGTTTGACTTCCTCTTTATCGATTTTGATGCCGTTTATTTCTTTCTCTTGTCTGATTGCTCTGACTAGGACTTCTAGTGCCATGTTAAATAGAAGTTGTGAGAGTGGGCATCCTTGTCTTGTTCCAGTTCTCAGGAGGAATGCTTTTGACTTTTCTCCATTTAATATTATGTTGGCTGTGGGTTTTTTATAGATGGCTTTTATTACATTAAGTTATATTCCTTAGATGCTGATTTTGCTGAGGGTTTTATTCATAAAGGGATGCTGGATTTTGTCAAATTCTTTTTCTGTGTCTATTGAGATGATTATGTGATTTTAAAAAAATAATCAGTTTATCTGGTGTATCACATTTACTTACTTGTGTATGTTAAACCATCCTTGCATCCTGGTATGAAACCCACTTGATCATGGTGGATTATCTTTTTGATACGCTTTTGGATTTGGTTAGCTAGTATTTTGTTAAGGATTTTTGCCTCTATATTCATCACGGATATTGTTCTGTGGTTTTCTTTTTTTTGTTATGTCCTTTCCTTGTTTTGGTAGTAGGGTGATACTGGCTTAATAGAATGACTTAGGGAGTATTCCCTTTATCTCTATCTTGTGGAATAGTGTCAATATGACTGGTACCAGTTCTTTTTTGAATGTCTTATGTAATTCAGTTGTGAATCCATCTGGTTCTGGACTTTTTTTTTCTTGGCAATTTTTTTATTACCATTTCAATCTCACTGCTTCTTATTGGTCTGTTCAGAGTTTCCATTCTTTCTTTTTACATCTAGGAGGGCTGTATATTTTCAGGAATTTATCACTCTCCTCTAGGTCTCAGTTTATCTGTGTAAAGGTATTTACAGTATCCTTGAATGATCTTTTGTATTTCTCTTGTATCAGTTGTAATATCTCCCATTTCACTTATTTGAATCTTCTCTCTTCTTTTCTTGGTTAATCTCACTAATGGTCTATCAATTTTATTTATCTTTTCAAAGAATCAGTTTTTTGTTTCATTTATCTTTTGCATTTTTTGGTTTCAATTTCATTTAGTTCTGCTCTGATCTTTGTTATTTCTTTTTTTTTTTGCTGGGTTTGGGTTTGGTTTGTTCTTGTTTCTTCCGTTCTGTGAGGTGTGACCTTAGGTTATCTATTTGCATTCTTTCAGACTTTTTGATGTAGGCATTTAAGGCTATGAACTTTCCTTCTAACACTGTCTTTGCTTATTCCAGAGGTTTTGTTAGGTTGTGTCACAATTATTCAGTTCAAAGAATTTTTAAATTTCCGTCTTAATTTCATTGTTGACTCAATGATCATTCAGGAGCAGGTTATTTAATTTTCATGTATTTGCATGGTTTTGGGGGTTCCTTTTGGAGTTGATTTCTAATTTTATTCGACTGTGGTCTGAGAGAGTCCTTAATATAATTTTAATTTTCTTAAATTTATTGAGACTTGCTTTGTGGCCTATCATATTGTCTATCTTGGTGGTCTATCTTGGAGAATGTTGCATGTGCTGATGGATAGAATGTATATTCTGCAGTTGTTGGGTAAAATGTTCTATAAATATCTGTTAAGTCCATTTGTTATATGGTATAATTTAAATTCATTGTTTCTTTGTTCACTTTCTGTCTTGACCTGTCTAGTACTGTCACTATTGAAGTCTTCCATTATTATCATGTTGCTCTCTGTCTCATTTCTTGGTTCTAGTAGTATTTGTTTTATAATTTTGGGAGTTCCAGTGTTAGGTGCATATATATTTAGGATTGTGATATTTTCCTGTTGGACAAGTTATCTTATCATTATAAAATGCCTCTCTTTGTCTTTTTAAATTGCTGTTGCTCTAAAGTTTGTTTTGTCTGATATAAAAATAGTGACTCCTGCTCGCTTTTGTGTCCATTTTTATGGATATCTTTTTCTACCCCTTTAACTTTACATGTGCCCTTACGTGTTAGGCGAGTCTCTTGAAGACAGTAGATACTTGGTTGGTGAATTCTTACTCATTCTGCCATTCTGTATCTTTTAAGTGGAGCATTTAGGCAATTTACATTCAATGTTCCTATTGAGATGTGAGGTACTATTCTATTCATCATGCTCTTTGTTGCTTGAATACCTTTTTTTCATTGTGTTTTTGTTTTATAGGTCCTGTGAGATGTATGCTTTAAAGAAATTCTATTTTGGTGTATTTTGAAGATTTGATTGAAGATTTAGAGCTCCTTTTAGCAGTTCTTGTGTTGCTGGCTTAATAGTGGCAAATTCTCTCAGCATTTGTTTGTCTGAAAAAGACTGTATTTTTCCTTCATTTATGAAGTTTAGTTTCACTGTATAAAAAATTCTTCACTGATGACTGTTACTTTTACATAGATGGCACTAATTATTTCGAGGTATGTTTCTTCAATGCCTAGTTTCTTGAAACTTTTTTTTATCATAAAGGACTCCTGGATAAAGAAAGTGTGATAGATATACACAATAGAGTATTGCTCAGACAGAAAATAATGAGATCCTGTCATTTGCAACAATATGGCTGGAACTGGAGGTCATTATGTTATGTGATTTTAAAGATAAAATCAACAAACTCTTAGCTAGACTAAGAAAAAAAGAGAGAAGACTCAAATAAAACTGAAAAGGAAACATAACAGTGGGTGCTTCAGAAATTTAAAAGGCCCATAAGGGATTATTATGAATAATTATATGCCAAAAAATTAGATAACCTAAAGGAATTAATAAATTTCTAGATACATACACTGCACCAAAACTGAATCAAAAAGAGAGAGACATCAACAAAATACTAGCAAACCAAATTCAATAGCACAACAGAAACTTAATTCACCATGATTAGGTAGGCTACATTCCCAAGATACAGGGTTGGTTCAACATATGTAAATCAATAAATGTGATTCACCATGTAAACAGGATTAAAAACAAAATCCATATGTTCTTTTCCATTGGTCTGTATAGCTACTATGTTGAATAGGAGCAGTGAGAGAGGGCATCCTTTTCTTGTGCTGGTTTTCAAAGGGAATGCTTCCAACTTTTGCCCATTCAGTATGATATTGGCTGTTGGTTTGTCATAAATAGGTCCTACTATTTTGAGATATGTTCCATCAATATGTAGTTTATTGAGAGTTTTTTTTTTTTACCATGAAGGGGTTGTTGGATTTTATCGAAGGCCTTTTCTGCACCTATTGAGATAATCATGTGGTTTTTGTCACTGGTTCCGTTTATGTGATGGATTATGTTTATTAATTGTGCACATTGAACCAGCCTTGCATCCTAGAGATGAAGCTGAGTTGATTGTGGTGGATAAGCTTTTTGATGTGCTGCTGGTTTCAGTTTTCCAGTATTTTATTGAGGATTTTCGCATTGATGTTCATCAAGGATATTGGCCTGAAATTTTCTTTTTTTATTGTGTCTCTGCCAGGTTTTGGTATCAGGATGATGCTGGCATCATAAAATGAGTATTTTTCTTCAGACTTCAGACTGCTGTGCTGGAAGCAAGAATTTCAAGCATTGGATCTTAGCTTGCTGGGCTCCATAGGGGTGGGATCCACTGAGCTAGACCACTTGGCTCCCTGGCTTCAGCCCCCTTCCAGGTGAGTGAATGTTTCTGTCTTGCTGGTGTTCCAGGTGCCACTGGGGTGTGAAAGAAAAACTCCTGCAGCTAGCTCACTGTCTGCCCAAACAGCCGCCCCGTTTTGTGCTTGAAACCCAGAGCCCTGTTGGCATAGGTACCTGAGGGAATCTCCTGGTCTGCGAGTTGCGAAGACTGTGGGAAAATTGTAGTATCCAGGCTGGGCAGGGTCCCTCACAGCTTCCCTTGGTGAGGGAAGGGAGTTCCCTGACCCCTTGCACTTCTAAAGTGAGGCAATGCCTCACCTTGCTTTGGCTTGCCGTCCGTTGGCTGCACCCACTGTCTAACCAGTTCCAGTGAGATGAGCTGGTTACCTCAGTTGGAAATGCAGAAATCACCTGCCTTCTGCATTGATCTCACTGGGAACTGCAGACCAGAGCCGTTCCTATTTGACCATCTTGCCAACCAGGGGAAATCAACTATTTTAAATTTTTTTTGAGGACCCTCCAAACTCTTCTCCATAGTGGTTGTACTGATTTACATTTCCACTAACATTGTACCAGGGTTCCCTTTACTCCACATCTTCACCAGCATTTGTTATTGCCTGGCTTTTTGCATATAAGCCATTTTAACTGGGGTGAGATGATATTTCATTGTAGTTTTGATTTGTATTTCTCTGATGATCAATGATTTTGAGCACCTTTTCATATATCTGTTTGCCATTGTATGTCTTCTTGTGAGAAATGTCTATTCAGATTTTTTGCCCATTTAAAAGATTGGATTGTTAGATATTTTCCTATAGAATTGTTTGAGTTCCTTGTATATTCTGGTTATTAATCATGTGTCAGATGGGAAGTTTGCAAATATTTTCTTTTATTCTGTGGGTTGTCTCTTCACTTTGTTGATTGTTTCCCTTGCTGTGCAGAAGGTTTTTAACTTGATGTGATGCCATTTGTCCATTTTTGCTTTGGTTGCCTGTGCTTGTGGAGTATTACCCGAGAAGTCTTTGCCCAAACCAAGGTCCTGGAGGGTTTTCCCAATGTTCTCTTTTAGCGGTTTCATAGTTTGAGGTCTAAAATTTAAGTCTTTCATCCATTGTGATTTTAAGCAAGAAATAGGGGTCTTGTTTCACTCTTCTTCAAATCCAGTTTTCTCTGCAATATTTATTGAAGAGACAGTTTCTCTTCCCAATGTGTGTTCTTGGCACCTTTGTCAAAAATGAGTTTACTGTAAATGTTTGGGTTTTATCTGTCGGTTCTCTATTCTGTTCCACTGATCTATGTGTCTGTATTTATGTTGGTTCCTTGCTGTTTTGGTTACTACAGCTCCACAGTATAATTTAAAGTAAGGTAAAGTGATTCCCTCAGTTTTGTTCTTTTTGCTGAGAATAGCTTTGGCTATTTCAGGTCTTTTGTGGTTCCATATAAAGTTTAGGACTGTTTTTTCTATTTCTGTGAAGAATGTCTTTGGTGTTGTGATAGAGATTACATTAAATCTATAGATTGCTTTGGGTAGTGTGGCCATTTTAACACTATTGATTTTTCTAATCTTTAAAGATGGAATATCTTTCCATTTGTTGGTGTCTTCTTCAATTTCTTGCATTAGTGTTTTATAGTTTTTATTCCAGAGATCTTTTACTTCTTTGGTTAAGCAATTCCTAGGCATTTTATTTTATTTGTTGCTATTATAAATGGAATTACTTTTTGATGTCTTTTTCACAATGTTAGCTATTGGCATATAGAAATGCTACTGATTGTTGTATGTTGATTTTGTATTCTGCAACTTTACTGAATTTTATTCATTCTAATAGTTTTTTTGTGGAGTCTTTGCTTTTCCAAATATAAGATTCTATCATCTGCAAACAGAGATAATCTGATTTCTTCATTTCCAATTTGGATGCCCTTTATTTCTTTCTCTTGTCTAATTGCTACAGCTAGGACTTCTTGTACTATGTTGAACAACGGTGGTGAAAGTGAGCATCCTTCTCATGTTCTTGACCTTAGAGGAGAGGCTTTCAGTTTTTACCCTTTTGCTATGATACTAGCTGTGGGTCTGTCCTATAAGGCTTTTATTATGTTGAGGCTTGTTCCTTCTATCACGGGTTTTTGAGGGTTTTTATCATGAAGCAGTATTGAATTTTATCAAATGCTTTTACAGCATTAATTGAAATGATTATATGGTTTTTATCCTTCATTCTGTTGATGTGATGTATCACATTGTTGATTTGCATATGTTTAACCATTCTTCCATCCCTGAGATAAATTCCACGTGGTCATGATGAATAATGTTTAAATGTGTTGTTGAATTTGCCTTGCTAGTACATTTTTTAGGATTTTTGTATCAATATTGATCAGTGATATTGGCCTAGAGTTTTCTCTTTTGGATGTATATTTGTCTGGTTTTGGTATTAGGGTAATAATAGCCTCATAAAACGAGATTGGAAGTATTCCCTTCTCCTCTAATCTTTGGAATACTTTGAATAGGATTGGTATTAGTTCTTTTTTTAATGTTTGGTAGAATTCAGGAGTGAAGCCATCAGCTATCAGGTCCTGAGCTTTTTTTTCTTTTATGGGAGACTTCTTATTACAGCTTCAATCCCATTACTTGTTATTGGTCTGTTCAGATTTTGTATTTCTTAACAGTTCAACCTTGGTAGGTTGTATTTGTCTGAGAATTTGCCCATTTTTTTTTTTTAGATTTTCCAATTTATTGGCATATAGTTGCTCACAGTAGCCACTAATGATCCTTTGAATTTCTGCACTCAGTTGTAATGTCTCCTTTTGCAAATCCAATTTTGTTTATTTGAGTCTTTCTTTTTTTCTTAGGTAGTGTGGCTAAAGGTTTGACTATTTTGCTTATCTTTTTTAAACAAATTTTTTTGTTTCATTAATCTTTTGTATTGTTTTCTTCATTTCAAATTCACTTATTTTTCTCTGATCTTTATTATTTCTTTTTTTCTGACTAATTCTGGGTTTAGTTTACTCTTGCTTTTCTAGTTCTTTAAGATGTATCATTAGGTTGCTTATTGGAAGTTTTTCTTCTTTTCTGATGTAGGCAGTTACAGGTATAGACTTCCCTGTTAGTAATGCTTTTGTTGTATCTCATAGGTTTTGCTTAATTATGCTTCCATTAATATTTTTTCAAGAAACTTTTCAATTTCATTCTTAATTTCTTCATTGACCCATTGCTTATTCAGAGCATATTGGTTAATTTCCATGTGTTTGTATAGTTTCCAAAATTCCTCTTGTTATTGATTTCTAGTTTTATTCCATGTGGTCAGAGAAGATGCTTGATGTTATTTCAATTTTTTTGAATGTTTTAAGACTTCTTATATGACCTGACACATGGTCTATCTTGAGAATGATCCATGTGTTGAGGAAAAGTGTATATATTCTGCAGCCATTGCATGAAATGTTCTGTAAATATCTTTTAGTTTCATTCAATCTATAGTGCAGTTTTTAAATCTAATGTTTCATTGTTGATTTTGTGTTTGGGAGATCTGTCCAATGCTGAAAGTGGGGTGTTGAGGTCTCCAGCTACTATTGCAGTGGTGTCTATCTCTCTGTTTAGCTCTAATAATATTTGCTTTATATATTTGGATGCTCCAGTGTTGGGTAGTTCCATTATTATGTGAATTTTAGGAATAACTTTTCCATTTTTGCTAAGAAAGGTCATTGGGATTTTGTCTGGGATTGTACCTAGCCCGTAGATTGCTTAGTATTAATATCTTAATAATAAATCTTCCAATTAATGAAATGGAATGTTTTTCTCTTTATTTAGGCCTTTTAACTTCTTTTAGCAATGTTTTGTAATTTTCAGTGTACAAGTCTTGGAATTACTTGATTAAATTTACTCCTAAATATTTTATTCTTTTTGATGCCATTATGAACAAAATTGTTTTCTTAATTTCATTCTTATATTGTTAATTGCTAGCATATAGAAATAGAACTGATTTTTGTGTGTTGATCTTTATCCTGAAACATTGATGAATACACTTATCAGCTCTAATTGCTTTGATTATTTAGGATTTTCTGTATATAAAATAATGCTATCTCTGAATAGAAATAATTTTGTTCCTTCTTTCCAATTTGTATGCCTTCAATTTTTTTTTCTTGCCTAATTGCTATTGCTAGACCTTCCAGGGCAGGGTTAAACAGAAATGATGAAAGTGGACATGATTGTCTTGTTCCTGATCTCAGTGTAAAAGCTTTCATCCTTTGTCTTTGAATATAATGTGGGTTTTTCCTAAATGCCTTTTGTCATTTTGAGGAACGTTTTTTTCTATTCCCAGCTTGTTGAATGTTTTTATATGAGCAGATGTCGTATTGTGTAAAATCCCTTTTCTGCATCAATGGAGATGACCATGTGTTTGCCTGCTTCATTTTATTAATGTGGTATATTACATTGATTGATTTTTGTATGTTCAATTCATTTGCATCATTTTAAATCCTCAATGTTTATTTTAACTATGGCTGTTTTTATCAGTTGTATGTATTCTTTGATTTATTCCATGCAGATTCAAACTAATGGTGTCTCACCAACACATGGCATGAGAACACCTGTAGCAATCTGTTTGACAGTCATTCACGAGCAACTTAGAATTGCAAGAAAGGTAACAACATACAGAGCGATCTTTGATCACTGGGGAATAGGAAACTATGAGTTATTGCTTTCTCTTTTCTTTATCTGGAGACATGGTTCTGAAATCAGTTTCATAAGGTTTCTCAGAACGTCTGACTAGATTAAACAACCAGTTGCTCATAATGGCACCAACTTGATAATATATCCCACTTAATGTAATATATAGTCTTTCTCCTCATCTGATTTAATTTTTCTTATCTCTTGATCATACTTCCCAAGGTTGCATTTTCAAATAAATTTCTCATAGACATTATCTTTGGCCCTGATTTGTGGGAAAAGCGGGCTAAGGCAGAGCTAAGGCATCTGCTGTACTCGTATAGTGATATTGCGTAAGGGAGAGGGAATTAAAGGATATAATGCAGCACCTAACATGTGGTCTTGCTACCCTTATGAGATGTCTCATGGTGCTATAGAATTGTTTTAATTTTGTTTCTGGAGACTCTGATAATTACTTTTGCTGTAGGTTTTGAGGTAGTCCCTGAGCTCATTCAAAGTTCTTTTGCTCACCATTAAAATGTCCTACCTTTCTCTTTTGACTGTGGAGCAATCTTCTACAATAACTGCCTCCATTGATTAAAAAAGGGGCAACTAACTGGAATGAGAGTAAGAAGTGTGGTTCTTAGAAATATGTAAGTTTTAAATGAATGAGAATAATAATTTAAATGATAAACCTCACATTTTAAAAAGACTGTGTGTCTGCTACTGTGCTAAATTCCATCCTAATATCCCCAAGATGCAAATGTTAGTATTAACTCTATTTTATATTTAAGGGGTTTAACTTCAACCCAGGTGACACTTGGCCTAAAGCTTGGCTTAGATGACCTTAAGATGTACTTTCCACAAATGAGTTAAAGTTCTAGCTATAAAATTCATAAAATACTTTAATAAAAGCTCCATAAAATGTCAACACCCTGTCTGAGATTCTGTCCCATTTGAAATGAAAACCAAGGCTAACATAAACAAATTACAAAGAAGTTAGTTTTTGATATATAAAACCCAGTTTTTAGAATATGATGCTATTTTTGATGAAATAGTGAAAGAGAACAAAGCTGGATTTGACTTGATTCTCTTGATGATACAGTCAGAGTTTATAAATCTGTGTTGCTCCTGTGTCTGCACAGACAGAATCTGGAGATGTTAATTTTTTGTCATTTGGCTTCTAGATGTCCTTGGCGTGTACACCCTGTGGAATCTGGTTCATCTTCAATCTGTCAGAAGGCATCAGAGGTGGTTTTGACTCCTTATGTCTTGGACCTGTGCACAAAAAGTGTGAGTACACTGCAATGAGGCCAATTTTACTGTTGTTGAGGGTCTTCTAAAATGATTTTGTAATGGTTAGTGTATTGAAATGAACTCACCCTGTAGTTCCAGGATGAGAAAGGAAGGATAATTTTTGGTCAAGATATTAGAAAATATCTTTCTTGGAATTGTCTTATTTGTGTAGGCTCATTCCTTGCCCCAGAAATGGCTTTGATGAACATGACTCTAAATAAAATGCAAGAAGTTTAACACAAAGAGGAAAAAGTTCCTTTCCAAGGTAGTTATCAAATAGCTTAAATACTACCAAATGATAGATGGTATATTTTTTCACATATGAAAATTTCACATTGCACACTAGGACCCCTTTTACTCGGTTTTAAGTAGTTAACATATTTGGGATCCCTTCTCTATGCCTCTGAGTTAGGTTATTATCATATCAAAAGAAATCCAGAACTTTAGAAGGCTTATTAGTGAAGCTCATAGTTATATACACAAGTGGTACCTTTTAATGCCTCAGAAAACTAATTTTGGCATTGTATATAGTTGAACCATGTAAGCATTGTTACAATGGTTATTCTTGTTTTGGAGGGGTGGGTTAATTTGGAGAGAACATGATATTCCCCTGGTGAAAAATTAAGTTTTATGTTAAAGTTAAGTTTTATGTTTTTTATTTATAGGAATTCAGATAATGACTTCAGATGTAAGTTTATAAATTTTGAACTAATTACTGAGTTTTCATTGTTCCCTGATGAGCATTTGCTTAGTTTGTTGAAAACTGGAAGAGGGCTAATAAGTATTAAATTTATTAAATTTAGGAAAAAAGCATAATTTGACCAATTTTATGTAAATTTAAATAGATTTTGTTTGAAAACAAGAGGTAGCTTATTTTTTTTTGTAAATAAATCTATTTCACTTGTTAGCTGGACACTGAGCCTATTAGGCATTCCTAGCCCACAATATAACTTTCTTTCTCCACTTTAGATTGACCCAAAGTGGATGGTCAGCTTTCTAAACTGGCCTGGCTTCTTGATGAAGTTTTTGAATTCATGAGCTAGTAAGTTTGAAGTGCTTTGAGAAGGTTTGAGGTGAGGCTAGAATGAAGTGAAGAATAAGCTGTTTCTTTTTGCCCTTGCAGACTTTTCCTGTAGGAATGAAAATACAGTAAAGTATTCAAATACAGCTTCATGTAAAGTATTCTTTATTTTTATTTATTTATTTATTTTTATTTTTTGAGAGAAAGTTTCACTCTTGTTGCCCAGGCTGCAGTGCAATGGTGTGATCTCAGCTCACTGCAACCTTGGCCTCCCAGGTTCAAGCGATTCTCCTGTCTCAGCCTCTGGAGTAGCTGGGATTACAGGCGCGCACCACCCAAGCCCGGCTAATTTTGTATTTTTAGTAGAGATTGCGTTTCATCATGTTGGTCAAGCTGGTCTTGAACTCTGACCTCAGGTGATCCACCCACCTTGGTCTCCCAAGTGCTGGGATTACAGGCCTGAGCCACTGCGCCCGGCCCAGTAAAGTAATCTTAATTAAAAAATAATCACTAAGTTTCCCCCCAAATCTTGTTTCACTTATGTAGATTAGGTTTTATTACACATACCAATTAGAGTTTGTTGCAGGGAATAGCCACTCAAACTAGCCTGATTGGTATTGTAAGATTTCTGGGGAGTCTCAGGGGACCTTGTAGTTTTGGTAAAAATTTTAATTTTCAGCCAGCCTTAACTTTAGGAGGATAGTTAAACACGGCAATTTATTTTCTTATTTTTTTGTCATAATTTTTAAGAGAGAGGCACATCTATGACATTTATTTCGGTAATTAGAATAAGGTACCAATGACATCTCCAACAAGCAAAAACCCTTTCTACCTATCTAGCTATCAATGAAGAAGTATGTCAGTGTATATCAAGAGCTTTTCAAATAAATCAATTTGCAAAACTTTGTCAGTGGAGTTGATTTTAAATATTTCCTTTCCTAGAGTTTCCTGAAATCATGTTTTAAACATTAAAAACTTTCTAACAGGTCAGTTAGATGAAACTTTCTAACAGGTCAGTTATTGAACACACTGAGTTACCTTTTTCAATTTTCAAATTTTCTTCCTTTGATAATCTGTGTGCTTTATTCTTCAACCCTCTCCATTTTTCCATGTGAACACATCATCTATATTGAGCTTCCCTTCAACAGGTGTTCCTGGTTTTGATAGCCACATCTATGTTAAGTGAATTTGTTTTACTTTCAATATTTTTAGACATTATTTTTTCTTGAAGGTGTCCATTCTAGAGCCCTCACCATCAGTCTGAGATTTTCCCTTTATCTTTTTCCTGAGCTATGTTTCTCTTTCCTGTTGTTTTTCTTGGTTTACTGTCAACTTTGCAGTGGAGTTCATTTCCAAGAAAATTCCTGACAAGAATACTGAGGAGGTAAAATTTTGTGGCCTTGAATATACCAGAATATCTTTATTCTCTAATTATACTTGATCTATACTCTGGTAAGGTATTCAATTTTACATTAGAAATAATTTTCTCTCAAAACTTTGAAAGTTTCTCTTCACTGTCTTCCACTCTTAGTATTTCTGTACAGAAACCCAACTTTCTCTCCAGAAACCTCATTCAGATTCCAGATTCTATGTTTTGTTTTTTTTCCTTTCATGTTAGAATATTTCTCCACAGGTTGAAGGATCCTTGACTGTTTCTCTATATTTAAGAGTAAGAGCCAAATAATAATTTGGGAAGTCTTTATAATGAGGTATCTTGATAGGTGTGGTTTATTAGTATGATGAAGTGGTAACATGGCTTTTTAATTGAGAGAGTCTAAATCTTTATGTGCGTGTATTCCCTGGGCCATTCAGTTTCTCTAGCTTGAAGGGAAAATCTCTTTGGGTTTTTGAGGTAAAGTTGGCAGTTTCCTATTGGTTTTCTTCAATTCAGGTTAAGGCTTCAGCTTTATCTGGTTTGCTAAGCAGTTACTATTCATCCATTTACATTATAACATTTCAGGAATGTTTTTGAGATAACTTATCTGGCATCTTCTTCTCTCCTTTTCATCCTTCAGGGTTCTAAGTTTTAAAATTATTTTACTGTCAGTTTAGTATGATTTTCGAGGGTAAGGAATAAATAACTTCATGCACTTACTGTCTTATGTTTAATCAAATTTTTGTGAAATAATTTAAAGCAGTATATGCAGAAGTTGGTGATACTTCTATGGTGTGACATTAATACTATTTTAAATATATCAATTTATTACTATAATATCTGCAAGTACAAGAGGCCTTAACTGCTCTGAAAGCATGAAGGCCTGCCTTTCTCAGTTCTCATGCTGTTTTCTCGGTAGAAGATCTAATTCACCTGAAACCTTTACAGAGCCTCCTGCCTGAGTTCTCTAGTTGCACTTCACAGATACTTCTGTCATAATACTTGGTACATTTTCCTCTATCTGTTTATTTATCTTTTTCTCACTAAGCTCCACCATCCTTGAAGGCAAATATTACATCTTATTATTCATCTTTATAATCCTTGGGCTTAGCACAGTGCTTGGCATATAGCAGGTGCTCCATACATGTATACTAAAAAATGTCAAATTAATGTGTTAATAATTTCCCTAAACTTTTAAGGAGATATTAACATTTTATAACTAAAGTAATTCTCTTCTAGTCTTTTCTTCTTCTCCTCCACTCTGTCAATTTTTCTTTCATATCATTCCCACCCCGGCAAGCAACATGAACTTTTACTCATCAGTTGAATTAAGTGGTATAGGTATGTTTCACTGTATTTCTATTGCTATGTTTCTAAGTCGTATAGGTATATTTCACTATATTTCTATTGAAGAAATAGCTAGAAAATGTAGGCTGATCCCATTTTGTAGAGGATTTTAAATGTTGGGCTAAGGTATTTTTGCTCTATGAAGTAGCCAAGAGGGTGATGTTGAAGGTTTTAAGCTAGGAAAAGTAATATTTAAATCACAACATAATATTAGTGGGGCAGATGGACTAGAAAAGGAGATACAGAACAAGGAGAGACCCATTACAAAGCTACTCCTATAGCCTCAGAAGAAAAATGAGCTTCTGAGAAGAGTAAGGACAATAAGAATATAACATATGTTTTTAAAATATTTTCATTACTATTTATTTATGTTCATATTCAATTGTATACTTATTCATTGTCTCTCCCCTCCCACTAGAATGTAATCTCCCTGAGAGCAAGAGTCTGTATCTCCTTCAGCTCCAATCTCCAATGTCTAGAATAGTGCTTGCAAGATAGTAATTGTTCAGTACACACTTCTTGAAGGAATTAAGGAGACAGACAAGCTAAAAAGAAACAGAACAAAAATCAAATAGGGCAGTCTCAGATGCACAAATTAAGTGAAGTAAATTCAAACAGGCCAGTAGTCACAATTAATATGTATGGAGCAAACTCTCCAAATAAAAGACAAAAGTGGTCAGACTGGATTTTTAAAATTTTAGTAGTATGCTCTCTAAAGATTTGTACTTAAAACATAAGGACACAGCCATGATGAAAGTAAATGATGAAAACGAATCCCAGATAATTACTAGCCAGAAGAAATGTGTTATCACTATATTATTTTTGTATAGAATAATTTAAGCCAGTATAAAGTCAAATGGAACATATAAATATATATGTATGCATATTAGAAAATTATATAAGCCTAATATTATTAAAAATAAATATAGTTAATAATACAGTATTGTACATTTCAAAATTGCTGAGAGTAAATTTCTAATGTTCTTACCACAAAAGAATGTTAAGTATTTGAGGTGATGGATATGTTAACTAGTTCGATTTAATTATTCCTTATTAACATCTCTTTGTGTGCCATAAGTTTATACAATTATAAATTGTCATTTTAATTAAAAATTCATTGTTAATGTCTTAATATTTACATATAGATTTTAGTAATTGACTTTCAAATAAATAAATTTTAAAAGTACATTTATATATAACCTAAAGTTTGACTTAAGGCCAGCTGTGGTGGCTCATGCCTGTAATTCCAGCATTTTGGGAGGCCAAGGCAGGAGGATCAATGGAGGCCAAGAGTTTGATACAAGCCTGGGCAACATAGCAAGACCCTGTCTCTACTAAAAATTAAAAAATTAACTGAGCATGATGGCACATGCCTGTATTCCCAGCTACTTGGGAGGTTGACTTGGGAGTACCACCTGAGCCCTAGAGTTTGGAGGTTACGGTGAGCTGTGATTACGCCACTGCCTGGTTGACAGAATAAGACCTTGTTTCAAAATATATATTTATATATATAAATTTTAAAAATTAAGTTTGACTTAAAAATATATATAAACATAAATGGATAATACTACATGGGAGAATGACAAATCCACAATTCAAAAATATCTGAACACACTTCTCTCGGTAGCTGACAGAAGCTTCACCTAATGGGTCTATATAGAACTTACATAGAAGTTTCTTTTCAAGCACTCGTGTAATATTTAGACTAAATGGGAAAAATAAGTCCATTATAGACTACAGAACTAACATAAGCTAGAAGAACAAGTAACAAAATGAAAAAGAATATGGGTGATACACGGAGGGCACTGGGGATGAGAGTGGGCATGGAGGATGACAGTAGGGAGGGACAAGCACATGGGGCTGGGCTGAGAAGAGTCTGATATGAGATCACAGGTTTCAAGTTGAGGAATAGCACAATCAGACTGTGTTAGCAAGATTATTTTAATGAGAATTTAGAGAAGGCAATGAGTGGTAGAATCTGAGATAAAGGAGACAAGTTGGAGACTATTACAGTAGTTCAGGCATGAGACAATGAGGTTCTGAACTAAGTATCAGCAAAGATGATTCTGTTTTAGCCAATGTCATGGAAGTAGAATTGTTAGTACACAGGTGACTTTTGAGTAGAGAAATAGCAGGATGGCTCCCAGTTTTCCGGGATAGATGAATGATAGTGCCATTAACCAAGATAGGATCTTTAGCCAAAGGGCAGGTTCAAGGGGATACATGTGACACTTGAGGTTTAAGAACACATTTTAATTTAAAATTAATTTTGTAATTTTAAAATGCTTGTGATAGTGCAACAATGGAAAATATTTTACCTTCCTGTTGAATCTTTTTTTTTTTTTTCTCACATAACCAGGTAACATGGCATCTCTGACTTAGTGAGTATAAATATCACGTGAAAGACCTTTACCTGGAATTGGCAGACCTTCCCTCATTGCTATGTGACTTGATTTGTATCTTCTGTGCTAGTGCATGTAATATGTCTTTTTGTTAAATAACTATATATATATATATATATATATATATATATATAGTTTTACATATATATATGTAAAACTTCCTGGATGTAGTAGATTTTTCAATCCATTCCTTAAGGTATAATTTCTGAGAACGATCCCAATTTAGCTGTCCTCAAATATGCATGATCTGAATCAGTGAGTGTGTGTTACCTCTAGTGGGATCAGTGCAGTCTCACTAATATTTGATATACATCAAAATCTCTTGCTTCATATTTCACATTCTTTTCCTATTTTAAGAACTAATTTTTGAAAGTAAAAAAACTTGACAGTAATAATAGTGATGATGATCATGATCATGGTAAAGTAGAGAGCTTCTTATGGCTCAAGTTAAGCATTTTAAATGTAATCCTTAAAAACATCACCTTGCACATGTTATAAGCCCTATTTGAGGAAATGGAGGGTCTGATAAGTTAAATGACATTTTCGAGGTTACATAGCAAGCAAAAGTTGAGGCTGTAATGTAATTCCAGATCTCTGATTCCAGTGTTTGCATTCCTAATAATTATTGTAAAATGCTATAGGAAATTTGACCTGGATTTGATCAATCAAAAATAGTTATTTTCTAGAAGAGAAGAACTGTAATGTTCTCAACACAAAGATAAATGTTTGAGACGATGGATGTAACAATTACCTGATTTGATTATTACTACACATTGTATACAGATATCAAAATATTACAGGCACCCCCCAAATATGTACAATTGTTAGATATTAGTTTAAAAATTTACACATTAAAAGTAGCTATTTATAAAGTAACTTCCTATTTAGAGATTATGTCTACTGCCTTGGGTTTCTTAGACAATACACAGCATATTTCTTATAAATCAGTCAATAATTGTGCAGCTCATGTACAGACATCAGTGGTGTCTGTTGTAGGAGATAAAAACAGTCAGCACAAATTTGTTTATTGTATTTATCCCAATTCATATTTACGATTTTTTTGTCTTTTCATCAATCTAACCACTGAAAAAGATTTAGCAATTATGGCTTTTTGCATTGCTTTGCTTTTTTTTCTTCAAGTGGTGAACTGTGGCATTATAGCGTGCTTGGGAAGTTTATCACTAGGAGATAAAACAAATACTATGTTAATTCTCAGAACTGAAACAAATTGGTGACGACTGTTTTGAAGTGTGCAATTACATATTGTTCTACTAAAAAGTCAGCAATGGTGATATATTCTCTAAGGTGCTTGAAGAATTTGATGACGTATAATTACCACTAAAGGACAGGTTTTCCAATATTGACCTTGGCGGATGTCATAGCTGTGTTGGGTTCTGTGCCAAACATGGGTCAACTTCTGAGAATCCAATTGCACATTTTTAACTTTATAAAATTAAAAATCATCTGCAAATTGTCTTTAGCCCTTGCCATATTCTGGGAAAGGCTCCAAATTTCTATCAGATCATATGGTATAATTTTTGCCTAGTATTAATAATAGTAACAATAATAATGGGAATATACAGTAGGTAACTATGTACCATGTGCCAGGAATTGTGCTCAGTGCTTTACATGAACTACTAAATCCACAAAAAGCATATCATTCTGGATATAGTTATTAGTCCCACTTTACAAATGATGACCATGAGCCTTGGAGAAGTTAAATAACTTGCTCAAGGTCACACACACAGTATGTACTAGAACTGGAATTTGATCACATATTCTGCTCAAGTATGCTCAGTAGTTCTGTAAATGAAATTTGCAAAGTTTCAGAGAGTAGTGGAGGCAAACAGAATGCCCATTTGTTTTTTGGCCTGACACCTAGGTCATCATTCATGACAGCTTGATGCACATTCACTGATTCCAAGTGTCAGTTGAGAATGGCTGATGCAACGGCCCCATAGCACTCACATTTGTTGGAAAATTCCATGTTGCTCTTTATATATATACATATATATGTATATACACACATATATATGTATATACACATATGTACATATATACGTATATATGTATACACATATATGTATATATGTGTGTATATATGTATATATGTATATCTATGCATATATATGTATATATAATATATACATATATACACATATACATATATACACATATATATGCACACACACATATATATATACACACACATATATATATACACACACACATATATATATAACAGTAGTTGCTTAAGCTTCCAATATTGGCCTCTTCGGTCATGGTACATTATTTTGAGTGTTGGGAGTCAGTATGCCTGAGGTGCAAAGATGATGATGTACTTCCTGTAGACATGAAGGCACTCAGAAATAAAGCAAGGCCATTGAACTGTCATTTGTTGTTCTTCCTACTCAGGCTTTTAAAAAAGAAACTAAGGTCAATTAACTGGGAAGCTTAACCTCTCTTAGCTTGTCTTTCTTTGCGTAGGCTTTTAGCCTTTTAAATAAATCATTTTTTTCTCTTCTCTCCCTCCCAACCCCCTATCCATTTTGAACACGTTCTTGGATTTCTCATGCTAGGCCTAAGGAGCAGACTGCTTATATTCAAGAATGATTTGGAGGGGATAAAGTGTGCAAGATTTTGAATTCTTGCCATAAGTCCCTGGCAGACAGCCAGGCAGCCTCAGAGGAATAAGGCTAATGAAGGGAGGGTAAAGAAGATCCGGGAGTGCGGCTGGTAATGCAGTATTCATTTAATTGGGAGCAGGTACCGGTGCAAACTTCTCCATTTTAATTGGAAAAAGGGAAGGGGATTGTTAAGGACGAAGGAAAAAAGAATGCATAAAGTTTCCAAGCCGAGGAGCCAAAGGCAGCCCTGTCTATGCCAGAGAAAGAACTCAATTTAGGGCAATTTGCTCTGCAAGCTGGGCTGCAGCCTCCCCTGGGAATAGGGATGAGGAAGAAAATGAAACCAAAAGAGAACTTGATAAAATCACCTAGCACAGACAATCTCGGTAGAATAGGTTTTACTGAGTTAAATCTGCCCCAATCAATATGATTCTTTTCATATAAGTTACAAATAAAAAGCCACAAGATTACAATAAAAATCGAGACTCGAGCGCTGCTGATGTTGCACCTGGGAGTCTTAAGAACTTGTTATGGAATATATGTTTTTGCAACTATAATGTTTGTTTTTCCTTTCACCTTGGTCATGTGAATCAACTGTTTGCTTTCCTTCTCTATCCATTTAGTTTTATATATTGTTTTTAAAACCCAACAGAGGCAACTCTTTCTGCTTAATTTCTCTTACACTAGAGGTTGGGGATCGGTGGTTTCATTTTGTTTTCCAATGTGTTGAATCTAACGTAGTTCTGATTTCTCATACTAATAATAAATGAAGAGATTTCTTCTTATTGTATATTTTTGTGACGTAAGGAATTATAAATGTTAATGTATGAGTAAAGGAATAAAAGGGAGGCAAGACTTCATGTAAGAAGGGAAAGAAATGCTTTTGAGGCATATAAGAAACTATTAAAATAGAACATCTTATAGTTTATATGTAATAATTATTAATAATCTTTGACTGTGCTGGAGAAATATGAATTTTGAGCAGCCGATGGTTTCAATGTGATAATTTTTTTTGATCCTTAGTGAATAAGGAGGCAAAAGACTAGAAAAAAAAATTTAGTCTTTCTTCCAGTGTGGTTGACTAATCAACAAAGAACTTGGAGACAGATACTTTATTTTAGTACATAAAAGTATGTCTTAAAGATTAATATAAAGGACTTAGATCTCAAGTTTCCTGGCACTTTTGTTTTGTTATTAAATTTCTTTAAAATAATGCATAATGGAAAATAAAAGGATCATGGTGCCTTGTTGTGGTAGATCTCACTTTCAGTCTGGTTGGTTATACATTCACTGTTTGTAAACCTAAAAGAAGAGTTGACTATGAACATTTTATCTCTTTGATGATTATCATTGTGGGTTGGCGAAATTTTTGCTAATATGTGGTAGCAGACTGTGGATTGATTATTTGACTTTATCTCAGTTACTAGGAAGTTCGGATTAGAACTGAAAAGAGACTTTTCTGGATAGAGAAAAAAGAGTAACATTTCAAAATGTGATGAGATGTTACTCCAAATATTCCTTCTCATTTTTCTTGATACCATGCTACATAAATGAGTCAATTTATCCATCAAAAATATTTATAGAGGACTTCTCCATGTTAAGCACTGTAGAAAATGCAAAGATGAGAATAACATAGAACTTGTCATCAAGAAACTTACTTTATAAATGGGAAGGCCAGACAAAATATAATACAAAGGCCAAGTACAAAATTAGACAACAGAAAAAAAGATGTTCCCAAACAATATATAACTGATGAAGTATCAAACCATATATTTTTTTAAGTTTGCAATGCTAATATCTGAATATGGACAATTTGTGTCATATTTTTGGGAAGAGCAGTAGATCAAAGTAGTTTGTTGAAGGCTGGAAAGTGTTTATGGAACTGATGGTACTTTACTTGCTTTGTATTTAGACGGGCAGGAGAGGATGCAGGAGACTGTACAAAGTTCAAGAAACGATATGCTTTAATCAAGGTAAGAAACTGGGAGAAGAGAGGAAGTGGCAAATATGTTTAGGTTATATGAGATTCTTATAGAGAATGAAAGGGAATTCATTGAGGCCACATTTTAGAAGGTTGTGATCAGAATGTTTTGTTTATCCTATATCTAATGATTTTTGATGAAAAATTTACAAACAGGATAAAATGCTCTTTTAGGGAGACTGACCCAGTGGCAGGACGTGATATAAATTAAAGGGATGGGGGCCTAACATTTGTTCATAGTCTCATTTTTCCCCCCACATGACTAAATATTCATGTTCTCCTTTGTTTTTCTCCATGGATGGAGTCTCCATCCATAAAACTGCTTCACAGAGTTTCACCTCCTGCCTATGCTGACAGGGGCCTTCCTCTCTTTCCTGGGTGTGGGTGGCAGTGTCCGTAAAGCTGCCAGCCCTGAGTGTCACAAGAGTGCAGGGTGTGAGGAAACAGCAGGGAGAAAGGCTTTCCCCAACTCAGAATCGCACTTGTGCCAAGAGTTACCCAAAGACTCTCATGAAAATATTTCAATATCTCAGGCTTTCTAAGAATCACAGGAAATCTCTCATAAGACTGTCCTGTTACTTTTTCACCTTTACCTCTGGAACCTTGAATGCATCAGGCAGGGAATGATGCCATCACCTTCATTATTCTTGTCTCCCCTAATTTGATGGCTTCTGGTCGCAACTAAACTTTTCTTGCTTAATTATAAAACAACAGTTCACACAAATCAATGGGGCTGGTGTGTATTTAATATCAATGAGTGGAAGAAGGGGTCTTCTCTACAGCTCAGCCACCCACCCAAATGCTGTGTTTGATTCTGGTTCTGTAATCTGCTATTTACAGTTAAGCCTCTGGAAAAGTAGCAATTTAGGGGGTTTTCCTTCATCTCACTCCCACTGTTCCCTTCCCTTAATACACCTTTTCCCACTGGAGCATATTTAAAAGAGATGCAAATGCTTAAAATATGTTTGAGGATAGGAGGGGTTTTTCAACTCCTGGCCCTTTTTGTAGGCTTATTGACTGTTAGCACCTTTTTGTTATTTATAAAGAGGAAGAAGACTGAGAATCTTTCTGCCATGATATTTCTCAAAGTGTGCCAAATAAGTAGATTACTACCTGCCTTATTCATCTATAAGATGACTCTGTTCTGGTAACTTTGGCATAGTTCTATAAAAAGGGAAACTACCTGTTTAGACTTGCTTGGAAGTTATCTAATAATTACCAATTCAAATGTAATGGGATTAAATATATTGCTTTGAAAATAAGAGGTAAAATCATTTTTAGGTGTATATTTTTGGAATGATAACACTGTTTTATAGTGTTTTAATTTCAGTAGCACCAGTGTAACAGCTGAATAGCTATTAGAGAAATGCATTAATTAAAAACTGTGGATCAATTATGGATGAGAATTTCTTATTAGTTTTTATATGGCCTTGTGCCTTTTTGAGGACTGTGATTTTGTACAAATTTTAATTGAAGATATATCTCTGCTTCTTCATAACTCATGAAATTCAATATATTCTCTCTTGCAGACAGCACCGATGACTATATTAATTTAGAAAGAACCAAGTTCAAGTGTCAAAAACAAGTTAAACCATTGATGTTATTAGACAATACCAAGTTCACCTAACATTTATGGAGCCCCTAGTCTAGCTAGACATTATGCTATTAAATGATATTGCTTACGTAACTTATGATTCTTCAAAGGGAGGAATGACATAGGTATTCATATTCACATTTTACAGATGAGAAATGTGAAATCTGAACAAGTTAGATGGTGACTCCATGTCTAGTGAGTAACAGAGGTGGAATTTGTAGCCAGAGTTCCTGAAGCTAATGTGGAAGTTAAGAAGTGATTTTGCTATTATTGAATTTATGACCTCAGTTTAACTCATCTACCTCAAAATCTGCAAAAGTTTTCTGGAACTATTAAAAGAGTCAACATTCTTGTGAATTATTACACATATTTGGTGGATGAGGGCAAAATATGAGAAAATTACATTCTTCTTTCTGATAGGAATATTCCTTTAAGTAAATAAACAGCATATGCTTCCTTTTTAATTATTATTTTTAGGCGATAAAAGGCAATTAAATAACCCGACTATAATTTTATTATTATGTTTTAGATAGCCTTAGCTTTGTGCTGCTTAAAATAATAACTTTGAAACTCTTAAAAATAAATACATTTTGTTCATTAATGCTAAATGATTTTTTTCATTTCCTAAGTTTTTATTTGAAAGATTTCAAGCCTATGAATAAACTAAAAACATATATAATGAACACTCATATGTCTCATCTAAGTACACCAGAGGTTACCAATTTCCTACATTGGCAATCTCGCTCTCTCTCTGTGTCCTTCTCACATACAGAAATATATTTACTGAACAATTTAGAAATCAGTTGCAGACATCATGATAATTCACCCCAAATACTTCAACATCTATTTCTTCAAGATGAGGACATTCTTCTTCATAACCTTAATGGTGTTGTTACACCCAAAATATAAACTATTGATGTAAGAAAAATACCTGATATCAGCCCATATTAAAATTTTTCCATTATGAAATTCACATTTCTTATAGTTGTTTCACTTTTCAACTGATGATTCAATCAAGGATTATTCAATACCCTTGGTTGTCTTGTCTTTAATATAGAATAGTCCCTCTCTTGTCTCATGAATTTGAAATTTTGAAAAGTCTAGGCCAGTGTTTTTTTTATTTTTTTCACAATGTCACACTGATTATTTCTGGATTTTTAGAATCAATTGAAATACTTTTTGTCAAGAATAATAAACAGATGATCTTGTGTCCTTCTCAGTGTATCACATTAATAATATTGACTTATACCATTATTGGTCATGCTTTATTGTTTATTTGATTAAACTGATATCTCTGAGATTCTTTCATTGTAAAAGGTAAACTTTTTTCTCAGTTGATAGATAACTGTGGTTAACGCTTTAAGACTGTATACAAATCTTGCTCTCAAAAAATTGATTTAATATTTTTTAATATTCATGATAATCTTAGCATTAGTGCTTGCAAAATACAAATTTTTTAATTTATATCTTTTGTTTTATATTTACTAATAGACTTTCTTCAAGGAAGAACTTTCTCTTCCCCATCTCTTTTATTTTTTAAAATATCATTATGGATTTAGGAATTTTTAAAATATTTGATGTGTTATCATCCATTGCCATCATTATTTTTTTGATTGCTCAAATTATCCCAAATATGTGAAGTAGAAGCCCCTTCAAGTTGACCTCTGTGTCGTTTGATATAGCCTTATCAATCTTTGAGCATTTTCTTTGCTTTCTGTCTCAGCAATATGTTACAAACCTACCTTGCACTTTCCATGCCTAAGAGCTGGAATCAACCATTTCTCCAAAGAGCTCTGGTTCCTTATAGTGGGGAATTGTATTTAGAAACCAAGATTCAGGTTCATCATATGCTTATTCAGTCAGTCAATGCAGTATATGTATCTCTTATACTGAAAGCTGCATTGCAGAGTTCTTTCACACTATCTCTTATACTGAAAGCTGCATTGCAGAGTTCTTCCACACTTCCTATGTTGGAATCTTACTTTTTCCACAGTGAAGATCCTGACTGTAAACACCAATATATTTATTCATTTAGTGTATTTTACAGCACCCACAAAATATTTTCAGAATTACTACACCGATACCACTACCAACAGCAAACTTGCTAAGTAAACTTAAAGTTTTTTAAAGTTCTTTTTGTCTTTAAAATGTATTCTACTAGGGGTTAATAATCACAGTACTGTGTTCAAAAATTTCTGAAATTGTGTGTGTGTGTGTGTGTGTGTGTACGGACACGTATGTTATAAATTTGCTATAGCTAAATTTGTTTCTGTTTCTGTTCAATTTTAGTGATTTTTTTGGATTCTTGATTTAATTTCTAAATTTATATAAAGAAGTGATATGCTTACATATCAAATGCTATATATATATATATAATATATGGATGAATCAGAAAAGTTTGATTCTTTTTCCTTTCTCTTATACTTTTTTCCCACTTTTCATCTTTAGGTAACAATTTTCATTAGTTTCTGGTTTTTTTCTGAGTGTGTCTATTTTCGCAAATACATACACAAATGTATTAAGCAATACATACACAAACAAACATGCTTAATGTGTGTCTTCATTCTCTTCATTCTTACACAGTAGGTTATAATATATATTTTTACATTTAACAATATATCCTAGGAATCACTCCTTAGCAGTTTACTGGCAACTTCTTTAGTGTTTTGTATAGCTACAAAGTACCCATTTTTGGATGTTCGGTAATGTATAAAAATCTATTGCTTGCTACTGCAGGGAATTTAAGTTGTTTTCAATATTTTGCTATTATAATTAATGTTTCAATGAATACACTTAAACACTTATACATACGTTTTGTAGTTGTAGAGATATATCCTCAGATTAAATTTTTAGAAGTGGAACTGCTGGATCAAAGGATAGGTTTTGTTTTGCTAACTTTTGCTAAATTCCCCTCCACAGGATGGTATAATGTAATGTTCTGACCAACAACGTATGAGGATGTGTTTCTTCACAACCTCACTAGCAGGGTGTATGGTGAAGCTTTGGATTTCTGTCAACCTGATAAGGGAGAAATGGTCAGTCAGTGGAGTTTTAATTTACGTTTTTATAAATTAAGTGACTGGAAGCATCTTACATGTATTTTAAGACTGTTTGTATATGTTTTTTTTTCTGTGGAACATATGTTCATGTCTCTCTCATTTTTCAGATTTCTTTATATTTTTGGAATATTAACCTTTTATCTGCAATATATGTTGCAAATATTTTCTCACATTTTGTCATTTTTGTTTTGATTTTGCTCATAGTGTTTTTTTCCTGCAAAAGGTTATTTTAAAATATTTTATGTAGTTTAATTTATCTTTTATTGTATCTGGATTTTGCGGTAGAAAGGCTTTCCCCATATCAAGGTTAAAAAGGAATTAATCTATGTCCTGTTCTAGTATATATATGATTTCATTTTTTGTATTTAGATATCCGATCTATTTTTAGTTTATTTTTGTATATTTGAGGTACAGATCTGATATCACATTTCCCCAAAAGGAGTGATTGGAAATGGTGTATATATATGTGTATGTGTATATATATATATACACACACATATGTACACATGTGTGTGTATATATACACATATGTACACACATATGTACACACATGTGTGTATATATACACACATGTGTGTATATATATACACACATGTGTGTATATATATACACACACATATACACACACATATACACATATATACACATATATACATATATACACATATATATACATACACACACACACACACACACATATATATATATATATAAAATTTACATACGTACTGGGCTTTCTCATTGATTCTGTTTATATTCCCATAACACCGCGCCTTGATTGTATCTTAGTATCTGTTTGGCTAGGCACTCTATTGCTGCTTTTGAGGATTATTCTAGTTTTTCTACCGTAATTATTTTCCTTAAAATTTTAAAATCAACTTATCTGGCTTCAAACATATTGTTCTTTGTATTTTTATGGAGTCACGTTGTTTCTAGATTAACATGGTGAGAATTGCCATCTTCGTGGTGTTGACTCAGACCATCTAAGAACAGATAGTTTTCCCTTTAAGTTCACTTTTCATTCGGAGTATTTTAAAGTTTTCTTTAAAAACCTTTTTAACATCACTTGTTAGGTTTACTTCTAAGTACTTCATTTTTTTTTGGTGGCCATGAAAAATAGCATTTCTCTTACATTGTATCTTCTAATTAATAATTTGTATATATGGAGTACATTAATTTGTGTATAGTATTTCTCTTTCTACTGTTTTAAATTTTATTTTTGGTTTCAGTTTAGTCATTAAATCATCGAGTTTTTTATGTATACTATCTTGTCATCTTCAAATAGGATGCTTTATACTTCTTTTATGTTCTTATGTCTCTATTTCCTCATATCTAATTTCATTGATTAATATCTCAAATGCAGGATTATAATTGGAGACAGTGAACATTTTGCCTTTTTCCTGCCCATAAAGGGAGTGTCTTTAGTGTTTCCTATTAAGTCAAATAGGTCAGATACTGGCTTTAGGATACACACAACACACACATACACACATCTATTTTATTTAAAATGGGTGCTGAAATGTGTTGAATCTTCTTTTAAGTTTTCAACGTTTATGGAATCAATCATGTGGTTTTTTTCTTATATTTACTAATATGGTGAAGTACACTGATGCACTGATGGATTTCCAAATATTAAGTTGCCCTTGCATTCCTGGAATAAATACCATTTGGCCATGATGTATTTTTTTTGTGTATACTATTGGACTCTGTTTGCTAATATTTTAATTACAATTTTGAAGAAATATTAATAAATGTTATTTTAATTTCTTAAAGCTATAATTACTAGGTTTAGGTATCAAGGTTTTATGTACTCTCCCAAGAAACACAACAGAATTTGGAAGTTTTTATTTTTCCCCTTATGCTCTGGAATTATTTAATATCATTGGACTTCTATTTTCATCCTTGGAGATTTCCAGAAATTGCCCTTTGAAAACATCTGGACTTGGTGATCTGTATGTGGGGTAATACTTTACTAATTTTCTCTATTTCTGCTGTGGAAATTGATTTGTTTACACTTTCAGTTCCTACTGAGATCAATTTGGTAAAAATATTTTTCTTTAGAATTAGTCATTTCATCTAGATTTTCAAGTTTATTTGTTGTGCAAAGTAAAAGGTAAAAGTCACATGATTTTGAAATTTGCTCTTATTTTAATGTTTATTTTGTCCCCTGTAGTTTATTATTTCATGTAGTTTTGCTTTCTTTTAATGATTAGTCAATGATTTGTTTTGTTTTTTAATTAAAATACTAAATTTCTACTATTTTGTGTTTTCTAACTTTATTAATATCTGCTTTTATTTTATTTTGTTCCCTTTTGCTTAGGTTTACATTTTGTCCTTTTCTAGCTGTTTCAATTGGGAATTTAACTCGTATATTTTCTGCTTATTAGTGATTTAATGTAATGACATAAATCCTGATATGTAGAATCTGTAATTCCATTTTGGTCTTTTTCCTTTTGCTCAATAATTACTTATTAGAGAGTTTTAAAATTCAACTTGCAATAACCTTAAAATATTGTTATAACTGTAAAATGTCATGATGTTGTGGCCATGTTTGTATTTTTCCTCTCGTGGAAATTATTAAGATTTTTGTAATAGTTTATTATACAGGAATACTTCATTTTATTTTGCCCTGCTTTATTATGCTTCACAGATATTACATGTTTTACAAATTGATGATTTGTGACAACCCTGCACTGAACATGTCTATTGGTATCATATTTCAACGTGTGCCCATTTCCTATCTGTGTCACATTTTGGTAATTCTCAAAATATTTTAAGTTTATTATTATTATTATCATTATTATATCTGTTCAGTGATCTTTCAAATACTATCGTACTGTAATTGTCTTGGCGTACCACGAACCATGCCTATAGAAGATGGCAAACTTAATTGATAAATGTCACACATTTTCTGATGGCCCCACCAACCAGCTGTTCTCCCATCTCTCTCCCTCTCCTTGAACCTCCCTATTCTCTGAGACACAACAATATTGAAATTAAGCCAATTAATAACACCGCGATAATACTAAAGCTAGCACTGATTAAGCTCAGTGGAAAAGGAATGTTGAAAGTCAAGACAGGAGAAAAGCCAGGCCTCCTACACCAAACAGTCAGCTAAGTTGAGAATGCGAAGTGAAAGTTTTTGAAGGAAATTAGAAGTGCTATTTCAGTGAACTCATGAATGTCAAGAAAGCAAAACAGCCTTATTGCTGATATAGAGAAAGTTTTAGTGGTCTGGAAAGAAGATCAAACAAGCCACAACATTATCTAAAGCCAACGCCTAATCCAGAATTGGTACTAATTCTCTTTAATTCTGTGAAGGCAGGGAGAGGTGAAGAAGCTGCAGAAAAAGTTGGAAGCTAACAGAAGTTTATTAGGTTTAAGGAAAGAAGCTGTATTTACAACATAAAAATGTAAGATGAAGCAACAACTGTTGAGTTGAATTCAACTGAAGTCACCAGCTGCATTAGCAAGTGCTGAGGTAGGAGCTGTAGCAAGTTATCCAGAAGATTTAGCTGAGACAATTGATGAAGATGGCTGCATTAAACAACAGATTTTCAGTATAGGCAAATAGCCTTTTATTGGAAGAAGATGCCATCTAGGACTTTCATAACTGTAGAGGAAAAGTTGTTGAGTTCGATGCTTTGAAGGACAGGCTGACTTTCTTGTGAAGGGCTAATGGAGCTTGTGACTTACGTTGAATTCAATGCTCATTTACCATGCTGAAAAGTCCTAGGGCCCTTAAGAATTATGCTAAATCTACTCTGCTTTTGCCCTGTAAATGGAATAACAAAGCCTGGATAATGGCACATCTGTTTACAGTGTGGTTTACTGAATATTTTAAGTCCACTATTGAGACCTACTGCTCAGAAGACTCCTTTCAGAATATTGCTGCACATTGACATAGTCACCAAAGAGCTCTGTTGGAGATGTACAAGAAGGCTCATGTCGTTTTCCTGTCTGCTGACACAACATCCATTATGCAGCTCATGGATCAAGGAATAATTTTGACTTTCAACGATTATTACTTAAGAAATATATTTTTTAAGGCTATAGCTGCCATAAATATTGACTCCTTTTATGGATATGGGTAATATAAATTGAAAATCTTCTGGTAATTCTAGATGTCATTAGGAACATAAATAATTTATGAAAGGAATTCAAAATATCAGCACTAACAGACTTTTGTAAGAAGTTGATTCAAACTCTCATGGATGACTTTGAGGAGACTTCAGGGAGGAAGTAACTGTACATATGGTGGAAATAGCAAGAGGACAAGAGTAGTGGAGCCTGAAGATATGATTGAATTGTTGCAATCTCATAATAAAACTTTAATGGATGAGAAGTTTCTTTTCATACATGAGCAAAGGAAGCGTTTGTGATGCTGTGAACATGGTTGAAATGACAAAAGAGATTCAGAATATTTCATACAATTAGTTGATAAAACAGTGACAGGGTTTGAGAGAATCGACTTCAATTTTGAATGAAATTGTGCTGTGAGTACAATGCTATCAAACAGTATTGCCTGCTGTGGAGAAATCTTTTGTAAAAATAAGAATCACTCAATGGGGCATACTTTATTGTTGTCCTATTTTAAGATATTGCTACAGTCATCCTAACCTTCAGGAACCACCACTCTAATTAGTCAGCAGCCATCAATATTGAGGCAAGATCCTCCACCAGCAAAAAGATTATAACTTGCTCAAGACTCAGATAATGGTTAGCATTTTTAAACAATAAGGTATTTAAAAATTAAGGTATGTACATGGAGTTTTTAGACATAATGCTATTGCACATTTAACAAACTGCAGTCTAGTGTACACATAACTTTTATATGCACTTGGAAACCAAAACAATTGTGTGACTTCCTTTATCACAATATTTACTTTATTGTGGTTGTCTGGAACCAAACTTGCCATATTGCTGAGGTGTGCCTGTATGTTCAGTTTTTATAAATGTTCCGTGTGTGCCTTAGAATAAGGTAAATGTTTGTTTTTTGCGATGTGAAGTTGAATATATCTCTATCTACCTATTGGTTTTCATCTTATTTATTCTGTCATTTAGTTTTTTGCCACCTATCTGGTAGGGAGTGTGAGTTAAAATCTCCTTTAAATAATGTGTTTCTGTCTACTTGTGCTAGCATCATCTGTAATTCTGAATTGGTCAATATGTTACTTGTTGCATAGAAATTGATAGCTCATATCTTCACTGTCCAATTTTGACTTTTGTTATAAAGTTCTTATTAAAAAATCTTAATTAATGCTTTCTGGTCTGGATTGTACCTTGTTATAATTATCTCAATCACTCCTTTATTATTATTATTATTTTTTTGCAGTTTGCTGGTATGCTCTTACCCATCCCTTTATTTTCATCCTTTCTGAATCACTTGGTTTTAGATTTATCTCTTGCATACAATGTAGCACTGGCTTTCATTTTGTGAGCCAACCTAAAATCTTATTTCTTAAATAAATATGTTAAGACCACTTACATTGACTAATATGACTGATACTCTTTATCTCAACTATTATTTTATACTACATATATGGTTAATAAAGTATATATTTTGTGCTACATTTATTTCAAATTTCTATGATATATATTTAGGCTCACACCATTGGTTTTCAGCTTTAATGATGTATTCTTTCATTCTCTCCTATTTTTTATTTAGGGGTTAATAATTTATTTGATTTCCCTTTTCTGTGTTCCTTTTTCTCTAATTTATTTAGTTTCATTATTTTCATTTGTCAGAACACATAACATTTACATTATTATACATTTGTCCAAAAGTTTTGCTTTATTTAGTTTTTCATCTTAGATCTGCAATTAAAAATATTACATAACTATTGTCAGTTATTCTGTGCCATTTTTGCAGATATTTTCATGTTGAATGAAGCTTCTATTACAGTAGATTTCTATAATATCCTGTGAGAATTTGCACACAACACTATTTTTATATAGACTTTAAATGTGAAGAACAGCTTACTTTAGTTCTCTGAATTTCTCGAAATTAATGTTCTGATATTGTCTTGCTTTGTATTTTGTTGTAAGACACTTATTTTAACCTCCTATTCTTTAATTATAAACTTCTCGATCTTTTGTTAGGAGATCCTGAAGAGTTCTTTTCTTTATCTTTAAATTCTAATAGTTTTCCTAGTCTATATTCAAATTAACCATTCTGGGTCAACTTTTCTAAGTGCATGAACTCTTTCAAAATACAAATTTATGTCTTCCTTTTACTTCTGGAACTTTTTTAGGTTATCTTTTAAAATATTAGTTTTATTCCATTGGTTTGGTTTTTTCGTCATGGACTCCGATTATATGTGTATTGGACAGTCTCATTTTATCTTTTATATTTCTCACCTTTTACCTCTTAATTTCATTTTCATTCTCTTGGTCATTTTTATTCATTCTCTAAATGCCTCTTATTACTTTTATAGTCAAATATATTCTACCTTTGTTATGTTTTAATTTTGTCTTTATTTCTGAGATTATCTTTTTCTTTTGCTCTTTCCTGAGGGTGCTTGTGTCTTGTTTACATCTTTATTTTTTTCATCTTTTTAGGTCTTAAATTTCTGGTTTGAAGGTTTTTTAAGTATCTGAAAATGGTTTTAAGGCTATTTGTTTCTGATGAAGGTGTTAGGCTACAAGTTTTCTGTGCTTTAGATTGTGTTAGGGAGAAATTTGATTGACTAGAACAGTTTTATTCTTACTTCTATTTTGTTCTTATGGTAGTTTTGACTGATTTTCCTGACATTTCTATTGATTGTAATTTTTTGTTTACTTTACTTGACCGGTAATAAACATATACTTACGCATGAATAGGGAATATGGGTAATTTATTAGATTTATTAGCTCATGTGTATCCTCTTCAATTAATATTGTGAAGTACCATTTATTTAAGAGGTTGCAATTGGTGGGGGTGGTTGTATGTCTTTTAATTTATGATTTTTTTGTTGTTCTTTCTTTGGGGTCTTAATTTCTACCACTTGTTTCTGTCTTTACTACTACCACAGAGCCATTAAGCAACACCTTCACTTCCCATAACTGACATCTTTAATCATGTGCATCTTCAAGTCCCTTCCTTTTGATTCCCCAACAGCCAATTCTCTAATCCACCTGGCAGAAGATCTATTTTCAATATTTACTTATCCAAGCTAACATTCTTTTTCTGGGGATCAATTGACCTCAGTTGCACCAATATAAGCCCCTGATTTCTTCTCTTTTCCATGCAGTTTCTTTACTCTTCATACAGGTTTGGATACTACTTCTGCTTATTTCATGTATTTTCCCTTTGGACTGTAATTTGAAGACTTTTAACTGTTTAAGTTTCAGCTATACTATTGGCATGGATTATTTATTGGTATTATTCACTTTCCTTATTGATATCTCTCTCTCTCTCTCTGTCTCTTTTAGTACATATGGAGAGTTTCAGGCATAGGTATCTGTTGTTTTCTATAAAAACTCAGAAGCCAGCTCCTATAATATTTCCAATGTAGCTTAAAATTTAAATTCATATGTAGAAAATTAATTTGATTGGTATTGTATTAACTTACACTGTGAATGCTAACATTCTTTATTACAAAAACCATAACTTAATTGTCTGCTCTAAAAATGCTCTTGGCCTATGGACTAAAAATTTCTTTCAAGTCATGTGATATGTAAATTGTTCTAATTTTTAAATTTAAAAGTCCTTTTTGAGTATTTGTCACTCACAGCTTTGCGAAGCAATATTTTATTATATAATTAATAGTTTGTGCTCTGGAGTTAAAATACCTCATTTTACAGTCTGGTTCCACTACTTGCAAGCTATATAATTGCAAAATTTACTTAATTCCTCTGCGCTTCAGTATCCTTTCTGATAAATTTAGAAAAACTACGTTATCTATGCATAGGATTATTAATGCCTATATAAAACTTAGAAACTTGGCATATAATAAATGTTTAATAAATGGTTCTTCATTATTTTCAAGCCAATATTTTTGGTTAATAGGCCAAATATTTTAAGAGCTAATTTCCAGATAACATATTTAGAATTCTCCTGCACTAACAATATTTCCTTGAAAATCTTGAGAAAAGGTAACAAAAATAAAAGTTATTGATTTTCTTGAATAGTTTTTGAGTTACTTTCCCTTAGAGTAGATGATCTCTGCAGTAGAAAGACAAGTTAGTAACAAGAATTAATGTTCTAGAGTTATTGGTACAGATTATAAAAGTTCTTTCACAATTCTGATTCTTTCAATAACAAATCTTATTAAACATTTAGCTTTTGGAGTTGAATGTTATATATATTCTTGTTGTTATCTTACTAGTTTTACTAAAATCCTTGAACATACGGGTAACTTCACTTTTAATTAGGTATATTTTTGTTATCTTACCATCATCAGTATAAATAATTAGACCACCCTTCATAATTTGAGAGTATTTTTTGTATGTTGTGAGAGCTTGGGTAGCTGTTTCCTCATGATTTTCTAACAGCTTCAAATAGAGGATTATTCTAAATTCAGTAATCTTTTGGTGGGTATGATCATGTGAACATGCACTTTTTTTTGAAACTGGACATTTACAATCTGAATCTGAATAAAGGTAATCTTAGGCCTTTAACTCATGGCTCGTAACCGGATTACTGTTGATGGCCCTTCTAGATTTACTCTGATCTCTTTTACCAGGTCTGTTCACATTTTGCCTCTGCTAGGGTCAGTGGGTGTTACCCATCTAGAGCTCATGTAATTGAATCTTTTACCCTGGCTGTTTCTTAAACAGGTTGTGGTATGAATTTGAACAGCAGATATTTATGTGAGCAGGCTTAAAACCATGCATTCTCAGGGGAGATTATTATTTATTATCTATTCTAAAACTCTGATTCCCTGTATGAATTTTGCTTCAAAGTCAGTACTGCTGTTTGAGATTAAGTTCACCCTTTTGTTATTTCAGTTTACTTTTAATTTTTTCCTGGTACCTAAGGATTTTCTCTAATTATTTGTGAGCTTATTAATGCATTGCAGAATGGTATCGATGGTATTGGTTGTAATATGTCCAGCATGTGGATGCTTTGCTGTAGTATAATTTTATAGAATACTATTGAAGTATAACGCTGACTTTCAGATTTTTACTTCTTCTTTTTTTTTTTTTTTTTGAGACAGAGTTTCACTTTTTTTGCCCAGGCTGGAGTGCAATGGCACGATCTTGGCTCACCACAACCTCTATTCAAGCGATTCTCCTGCCTCAGCCTCCTGAGTTAGCTGGAATTACAGGCATGCACCACCATGCCTGATTAATTTAGTATTTTTGGTAGAGACAGGGTTTCCTCCATGTTGGTCAGGCTGGTCTTGAACTCCTAACCTCAAGTGATCCGTCCGCCTTGGCCTCCCGAAGTGCTGGGATTACAGGCGTGAGCCACCAGGCCAGGCCAGATTTTTATTTCTAATTAGGTTTTACTTCCTGGTCTTTTGAAATATGTCTTCAAGAATTTTTTTTTTTTTTTTTTTTGGTGGTACATGGAATTTTTTTCCTACTCTGAGAGTATTTAGCATGCTTGGACACATAAAATATAATTTGGTACAATACTGAATTGTTGGATCACCCCATTTTCATCTCAGAAATCTGCACTTGCTCCATTTCCTTCTGTTGTTTAATGCTATGAAGGAGAAGTCTGAAGCCAGCCTGATTTCTTGTTTGTTTGTTTCATTGTAGTTCATTTTTTGTTGTTTTACCAGTAGTTTACAAGAGTTATAACATTATTATTCTTATAATTCAGTTATTACCAAGATGTGCATTTGTCATTATGCCTCTTAAATTCTATTCTAAGAAACACTTTTTTTTTTTTGTGGTGAGAGATCGTATTTGAGGCATAACAAGGAATAAAATGGGTTCTCTTGTTTAATTCATTGTGAAATTATTCTTTCCATTCAAAAGGTATAACTTTGGAAGTAGTACAACAAATTTCCCAGTCTTTTAATTGTATAGTTTCTGGGTCTCTGAGTCAGGAGAGGTACTAGAAAAAAAATGAATTTCGCATTTTTTTTTCTAAGCTAATACCTATTCACAAGGTATAGCTTTGGCATTCTTAGTGTCAGCTTTAGTTTGGTTTTAGTTTCTATATTTTCTATTTCATATGTGTTCTTTAATCATACTTTATGAGAGGCTGATTTAAAAGGTGCTGGGAAGAAAACATCTTAAATTTTAGTCCACTTACATTTTAATCATATGCAATTTGTTATTAAGATTATGCTTAAATTTTCACTTGTTTAAGATTGCTTTATGCATATACACTGCATAATAGCTTTAAATATTTTAAACTCGTGTCTTTGTCACAATTGGCGACTTCTGTCTTGGTCACTGATCTTTTCTAAATTATTTGTTTTGTCATTTCAATTGAAAAATGTGATGTTCCATCAATAATAAAATCCCAGTTGGATAAAAATATTTTTATATTATAAAAATTATCTGGAGTGTAGTTAGAACAAGAACTACAATTATAATGGTAAAGTTTTGGCTGTTTTTGTGTATTCCCATTTTTTGGTGGAATAATTGGTAAAGACATGTCTCTAAAATGTGGCTAACCATTGTCATATAGTGAAATTTAAAATGGTATCTAGAAAATAATTTAAAATGTTATTTTATCTTAAAAAGTAGATAGTAATAAAGCATCAACTTAATTATACATTAGGAAATGAATCAAAGGCCAAATTTCCTTCATAAACAATAAGCTTTAATTTCAAGAACTACCAACAAAATGTTTTAACAAGTGAAGCAACATCAATATCAGTTAGATTATATAAACATGTAAGTAAAAATTAGCCATTGAAAATAACACTATCTAGCTTAAGTGTGGTTCTCCGAAATATCATGCTCTTCGAGTTTTCAAATATCAGGTTTAACAGTACCCTGTCTAGTAAAGATCTAATTGTGGATGTCAGGCTTTGACTGCCTAATGCGATGTATTTAAGATAAGCAATCAGGAAATGAAATGGGTTGTTTCCCTATACTCCTTTGTAGTCCATTTGGTTTCCTGTAATTGGGATCAAATTTTCCATCTGCCTTGGTCCTCTGTTAATTATTTCAGCTAAAATCATAACATTTCCCTTCTTTGAGTTTCCGCTACTATAACCCTTGATTAAATGTCAGGTTTTTGTTTTCATTGTTCTACTTTTTTTTTCGTATTTACATTTTTGACAGCCTTCCCTCTCAACTGAATACTGTTATCACTTCTTTATTCTAATCCTCTCCCAAGCTGCCTATATTATCACCCCTGTGTTTGAGAACTCAGATTCTTACCCTTTAATCCACTAATTGGGTTTTTACCCCATCTCACCTTGCCTCCTCTTTATGCATCTGACCCTTCTTTCTACCATACAACCTGCCCACTAGGCTTGCGGTCATGCCAGATCTTCTTACCTTGTGCTCTCTTTCTTCACCCAGAGGACTTTATTAATATTTTCTCCTCCAACTCTCCCAAAAGTTTCTATGAATATGACATCCTTTATAATATTTTTCTAGAATAAATAGCACATTTTCAAATAGATTTTTTTAAGAAAATAAATTTATTTTTTGAAGTCAGTATTTTTTGATTAAGTGTATGTATTGGTTTCAACAGCTGGGAAAATGTATGTAATTAACAAACATTTATTTCATCCTATTCATTTCCATTTATATTTTCCCTTTGGTGAGAAAAGGGTATATGCTTATTACTCCTTCAATGAATGCTTTTCTCTTTAAATATGAATTTAGTCAAAATATTTATTGTAGGATATTAAAATTTATGGTTACTTTTTAGTGAATTTGAACAAGTGGCAAAATCAAAATGTATGAAAATAAGCCAAGACAATATTCCTTGTAAAAGTTTACACAGATATAATGAGTGGTGATTTTGTCAAGTTTTTCTAATATCCTATTAATATAGTCTATGTAATTGGATTATATCAAAGAACATAGGACAAATTATAGAAGAGTATGTTAGTATGTATACAAGCTACATTGTTCAACCACAACTACAAATTTCAAATGAATCAAGAAGTTTGAAATCTGTATTATTTTCTATGGAAACTTAAAAAGAACATTTTCTTTTTTTTTTCAACATGATCTTGCTTTTTGTCACATGCACAGAATGAAATAGGCCTGGTTTTTACTGTAAATTTATAATTTAGACAGGCTGATTTTATTAATTGAAGGTAATTTTCAAATATTTGACTTGATAAGAAGCATGTCACCAAGCAACTAACTCACCAGGAAGAATCATGATAGGTGTTCAAGACTGACGTGGATTTCTAAGAATTATGAACTGTATCCACATAATAGTAAAATTCTGGCAAAGGGGAATAAAAGCATGGAGTATATTGTCTAAGGTGAAGGAGAAAGTGTCAGGATGAAGACCTATTATCATATGACAGGCCAGGAAGTTGGTGAGTAAATCAGCATAGAAGAAGATAAAACAAGACCCTACCAAATGCATTTAACATATTTCTGTTCCACGAATCAGATGTTTAGGGTGACTGCATCAAGCAGGACTGGAGAAGTCAAATTGGCACAGATTGACAGAAAGGAGCAAACAAACAATTTTCTGTAAGACACTAAACCTTACATTATAATCAGCAGACTGAAAGTATAATTTACCAGTAGCTTTAAGGAAAAACAAATATAAGGAACTAGATCATATTTTGCAGATGTCACTGTTACATATAGTGCTTTCCACAAAAGATACTTAAAAGTTCAAGTCTAGCTAAAAACTATAGATTAGTAACCACCATATAAATAAACAAATTACATGTAATTTTTCTATAATTTCATCAATATAAATTCCTTGACGTAAAGTTTTTTTTTAACTAAACTCTAAACATTACCTTGTAAACTTGTTCTTCAAATGAATTTTCAAAGACTTTAGCTTCATGTATATTTGGAACATTTTTCCTTCCTTGTTTTATCTATACATTTTGATTGGACGCTCTGTAAGGACAGGGAAACCTTCTTTGGCCACAAAAGGATCTAGAGTTTAGCAGCATGGGCTTTCTATGTGTAGACTTGTTATACATAGAAATAGTATTTTAATGATCTACCAATAAATTAAAAGCAATGGGTCTGGAAATTGCTGCTAGATTTTTGGATCTCTCTCTAAGTATTCTAAATCTCTGCTGTCCAAAATGGTAGGCTCTAGCACATGTGGATATTGAGCACTTGAAATGTGGTGTGTCCAAAGTGAAATGTGCTATAAATAAAAATATACACTGAACTTTGAAAACACAGTACAAAAAGAATGGAAAGTATCTCATTGTCTGTTTGTTTGCATTGCTATAAAGGAATGCCTGAAGCTGGGTAATTCACAAAGAAAAGAAGTTTATTTAGCTCAAACTACTGTAAGCTGTATAGGAAGCATGATGTCCGCATCTGCTTCTAGTAAGGGCTTCAGGCTGCTTCCACTTACGGGCAGAAGGTTGAAGAGGAGCCCGTGTGTGCAGAGATCACATGGCAAGGGAGGAAGCAAGAGAGAAGGGAGGAAGGTACTGGGCTCCTTTTAACAACCAGCTGTCTCAGGAACTGATAGAGCAAAAACTCACTCTCCAAGCCCCCAGGGAGGGGATTAATATATTCATAAGGAATTCACCCCATTACCCAAATATCTCTCATTAGGCACCACCTCCAACATTGAGGATTAAATTTCAAATTTCAACATGAGGTTTGGGAAACAAACATCCAAACTATCTGTAGCACTCATGAATCACTTTTTCTATTGATTATACCTTGAAATAATGTTTCAGATATAGTGGGTTAAATAAAATATATAATGAAAATTAATGTCATCCATTTCCTATTTTTTTTCTTTTTAAGAGATAGGGTCTCACAGTGTTGCATAAGCTAGTCTCAAACTCCTGAGCTCAAGTGATCCTCCCATCTCAGCCTCCCTAATAGCTGGGACTACAGGCATGTACCACCCCTCCTGGCTTAATTTCACTAATTTTTTTTTTACTTGCTTGCACATGGCTACTAGAGAATTTTAAATTACATATCTGGCTCACATTATATGTCTATTGAAAAGTGCAGTTCCAAATGGTGGCAGAGCTTTAAAAAATCATTTAAACTTAATATATTCTGGTTATCTCACATAGATTAGTTGAAGCTTTATTGTATCATCTTCATCTATATTTTGATACCTGCTCTGAATCATGTATCTATAAATTTTCTTCCTAAAGAATATTTCTTTAGATTAAAAATTATGTATAGGAATAGTCTAAGTGAAAGCCTTTTAGAATTATTGATAACAATGTATTGGTATTCCAGAGTACCTTTCATCATTTCTTTTAATCCATTCCCACATCAATTCTTTCTGTAGTTGTGAACGGTTAGATACATGAACTTTCTTATAGCTCTCTTCTCTTTCTTACCTTCTGAGGGTAAATCATGAACGCAATAGTCAGAAGGATTTGATTAAAGGGAAGTTGGAAGGAAATCATCTAGAAGGTCTTGAACTGGATTTGCAAATGTGGATCATGAGGCCAGGGTACTTGGGTAATGTAAGTAAACTTCTTAAAACAGTCATTTGTAAATAGAGGTAACTTTCCAGTGTCACAGAAGAAGAATTGAAGATCCATTGCCTCTCAGAAACATTTATCTACTCACATTTTATTGCAAGGACACTTTGGTGTTCATATTTTTCTTATGAGCTGCCTTCCTTTGCTTTGCTTTCTAGACAATTTGTACTTTTCCTTTGATTTCCTTTTCTATTCAAGGGTTAATAAAAAATGGGTTTTTAATTTCCAAGTCTGCAAGATTGTTTGCTCTCCAGAATATAACTGAATTTTGCTTTTAAACCTGATTAGATGTTTTTGTTATGTAATAAAAAAATTTAACCCAGCATTTAGTGAAATGATTGACATACTTCATACTTTTTCATTTTGTATCTTCCTTATCCTTATACTTTTCCTTATTTTTGTTGCCTTTTTCAGTGAGATATTTATTCTTTGATCTGTTGTTGATTTATATGAACTACCATAATTTACCATTGCTGCTATCACAGTAAAACTACTATTTGAAATATACTATATCAAATATTTCCTCCCCTATCAAAATGCATTGTTTTCTTCTTTGATGTGCAATTTGGACCATAACTTTATTATGTATATTTTTTAAAGTGGGGTCCATATTATTCTCTTCTAAATTAAATTATTTTTTCAAGCTGTGAGGAAGTTTTTACAAATTTGTGTTTGGTCAAAATAGGGTTAAGTTACAGTAGCTGCTGTAATATATCTACAACTCTTTTGGTCTTTTTAATCTTTGTGTTTCTTTTACAAACAGGTACTTTTCTTCTATGTGATATGCAAATCTCCCAGCTCCTAGGAGCAACTGGATAGGGATACGTGTTTCATCTTAAAACAAAGACCAAGAAAAAATAATAATATGATAAAGTTATTCAAAGGATTTCAGAAACAGGTGTTCTAAGTCTACACTAATTGGATTTCAGTTAATTATTCCTTTTACTTTAGGGAATATAAGTAAGAAATGTAAAAAAAAAAGTACCTGAAAAACTTCACTGACATGCTAATTGCTCTAATATTACTTAACTTGGGGGAAAAAAAATCCCACCTTGGTGTGACCGAAGTCTTAATTACCTTTTTCATTTCTAGATTTTAAGATACAAATTATAGGCCTTCCATACACTATATATTTCACAGGGCTATGGCCTACTCTAGTTTTTCATGTATATATAATTTTAATTTTCCATGACAATGCACAGAAACTATTTATATAATTTACAGATTAGATTTTTGACTAAACTCAGGAAGACCAAAACAATTATCTCTTATGGTTAGGTCAAGAAGTCTGCTGCTATTTGATTTTAGATAAATTGTTCATTTTTCCTTAATCTGATTTTCCTCTTTGAAAACAGAAGAGTAGTTTTATATATCACTGTCGCCATTAGCATTCCTTAAAAGTGTGGGTTGAACAATAAGGGTATCCTAAAAGTGAGAGTCGTGTTTGTGAAATAATATGATTTTATAAAGTAAACTCCACAAAGATTTGGATTTTTGTTGTTGTTCACTGGTCTTTGCCTAAAGCATAGGACCATGTCCGGTGCATAGTTATTATGAAAGAAAATTTTCTGGATAAATTAATGAATGAATGATATATATTGAAGGAAGTCAGCAATAGATGCCTAGAATTAGGATACAGATTATCTGAAAGTCAATATTTGATATAGTGCATATTGGTAGAAGGGGGAAAAATAAATCCACTATTTATATAGTGTTCTAGCTTGTTTTTTATTTGTAAAATAAAATTAGAAATCATGGCATCATGGTAAAAAAAATCATCCATTGATTGGTGAAAATGGAGAATTCAGTGGTTAAGTGAAATAAGTAAGTTCATGAAGCACACAAAGTGTTTAATAAACATTTGTTGAAAGTATATTTATAACACAATTTGTTATATTGCCAAATAAAAGTGGGATCCATATATTAGGCACATTTTTTCATCTGGTACAGTGCAGTGCTGATTCCATAGTCAAGCTTCATACATCTAGTGAAGGTAGCATTTTTACCACTGCACTCATTTTTATATTTGAACTATCCTGCATTGACTTAAATAACCAATTTCATTCTGGTCTTAGTTCTAATCATGACACACTTTTTCCAAAGGCTTGAATTTTGAGGACTGCTATTCTAGTCAGTTCCACTAAGCTATCAGGGGGAAAGATTAGCAGACAAACTAAACATATTATTATCATTAGAGTGTATGAAAAAAGGTGTCTACTTTCTTGATTTTTCTTTATGCCATCAATAAAATAATTACCTATTTTTTCATAAATTCACATTTGTACATGGTGAAAATAATTCAAATGCTTCAGAAGACTAAAAAAATATAGCAAAAGACAACTTTCCTAGGTTTCTGGCCCCATGTTCAGAGAAAATCTTTCTTAGTTTCCATTTTAAAATTATTTTAGTGGTTGCTATTATGTTTTAAAAATATTATTCACTAATTTTTAATCAGATTTTTAAGTATTTTTTGAATACTACTACTGGAATTTTATAGAACTTAACACATTAGTTTCTCCTCCACTACTTCTTTTAACAACGAAATTTTTGTGGTTTTATTCTCTTTTTCACATTACCAATATAAATGACATTTATAGTTTTATGCTTATATAACTATTATTCAATATTAAATCAAGCATTGGGCCTGAAACCATAAAGAAAAAATTGTACAAAAAGTGTCCAGGGTATTAAATTTTTAGGTTATTTTAAATTTTTGTACTACTTTCTGATCATAATTAACTGGAACTTTTTCATATATCTTGTCATCAGACTTTCTAGCCTTCTCTTTGTTTTGCTGGAGAACACCCTTGAGTAATGTTTCATTAGAGGTTGCACAGGAGATGCATTTTTCTGTTCTGCTCATCCAAAAATATTTTATTTTACTCTGACAGTTGATTGAAAGTTGGCATGGGCATGGAATTATGGGATCAAAATAATTTTATGTCAGCACTTTGAAGGCATTAATGTAATATCTTTTAGTGTGAATTGTGGCTTTGAGAAATTTCATGTTTTGAATCTCACTGCTTAGTAAGTAAACTTTTTTCTCTCTCTCTGAAAGATTTTAGTCTTTTTTCTTATGTATTTATTTATTTGAGACAAGGTCTTGCTCTGTCACCCAAGCTGGAGTACAGTGGCATGATCTTGGCTCACCACAACCTCTGCCTCCTGGGCTCAAGCAATCCACCCACTTCAGCCTTCCAAGTGGCTAGGACCACAGGTGCGCCACCACACCTGGCAACTTTTTTTTTTTCTTTTGTATTTTTAGTAGAGATGGGGTCTTGCCATGTTGCAGAGGCTGGGTAATGTTTCTTTATCTTTGGAATATTGAAATTTAACCAGAATTAACATAAGTGTATATTTTATCCCTCCACTCAAATTGACATATATAGGGGATTTTAGTTCTGAATACATGTTTCCTCCTTAGTGTAGTAAACTGTATTTTCTTTTTCTTTGATTATTTTTCCTTTCTTCCATTGTCTGTCCTCTATTCAGAGATTCCTCATTCTTTCTTTTAATTTCCCTAATATATTCTACTTCTTTGCCCTATGTCTTTCATCTTTCCTTCTTGTTTGCTGGTGTAGTTGGTTACTTTACTGCCTCCATCCATTTAATTCTTTTTTTTTTTTGATAATTATACTTTTAAATTTTGTGCAACTCTTTCTCTTTCTATGATTGGTACATGCTGAGGCAGTCTTTTTTAGTGTGAAGGATGGAAATATCCCCTTAACTCACTTTAATATTATGAATTTTATATATATATATATAAAATGTGAGTGTGTGTGTGTGCATATGTGCGTATATATATATATATATACATGCACACACACAGAAATAAATTTTTTCGGTTTCTTGAATTATTATTTTTTCTAGATGAGTGATACTTAATGTTTATCTTGGTCACTTATTTGTATGCTATTTGATTTTTTCTGGAATCAGATTCTAGGTCAGATTCTATCTTTGCTATCGACTGGTTGAATAACCAAGAACAAGTTATATAGCCACTTTAAACCTCAATTTAAAAAAAAAACATAACAAGAGTGATGTTGTGAGTCATGTTGTGATAATTTAACATGGAGTCAGCACATAATTCATTCTTAATTTTCTAAAATGCCTTTTATTTCATCAATGACGTAGTTATAATGCCTAATTTTTTAAGTTATAATGTATTGATGGGGCTGGCTTAATTCCACTATAAACCTTTGATGCAACATATTCCTATTGAATATTCAGAGCTCAGTTTTTCTATAAGCGAAGATAGTAAATGTTTTCAGCTTTGTGGGCATAGTCTCTGGAGTAACTATTCGCTCTGCTGTTATAGCACAAAATCAGCCATAGACAATGCATAAACAGATAGGCGTGGCTCTGTTCCAATAAATATTTACCAAGAATAAGCAACTGGCCAGGTTTGGCCCATAGACCACTGTGGGCCTACCCCTAAAATATATCATGTAACGTTCCATCCAGCATGTTCTCTGGAATTACCACTAAGCTTGGAGTTGGAAGCATAGATTTTAATTTTACTTACATGAGCTAGAGTAAGTCACGTAACCTTTTCAGGCTTTATTTTTTCCTGATACATAAAATAAAAGGGAATAAATTGTCATTTAAGCTTATTAGAACTCAAGTTATTATTTAAAAAAGAAGCATTTCAACGCAAAAATCTTAATGCTCAACATAAAATGTGAAATCTCTTATTGTATATTCACCATTTGTATCCCATTTTACAATGCATTGTAGTTGATGTTATTTTTGAGAGTGAGGACTATGATGTTTGGTTTCCACTTATCTAAATAAAATAAACTTTACTGTTACTTTTTTGTTGTTTTAGAAATAATAACTTAATGATATATATGAAAATGTGTAATAAATAACAGTGTTTTAATGGGTCTTCTATTGTGTTTGAAAAATGAATTAGAAAAGCTCTGCTTCAGGTTTATTTAATTAACTGGAATAAGGTTTAAAAGACGATGATACTAGAGTCTGTAAAATATTTATCACTAAATATGAAAAATATAAATTTCCAAGAAAGCAACATTACCAGTTACAATGGTAACTACAAATGTCTCAGCTGGTTCATAAATGCAGCTTATTTTTGAATGACTATTTAAATCTAAATTTTAGTACTTCTTTACATATTGATAATCCAAGGTGACATGCCCCTACTATTTTCCTTGGGCATTTTAGAACAAAAGAAAATAAACATCTCAAATTCAAATTGAAATGTGAAGTCAAATCTTGATCTTTTCTTGAGGTAGTACAATTATTTTGTTCCAATTTTTTCACATGCTAACATATTTGTAATAGTCTTTTTACAAGTCACCCCTCCCTTCTTCTACTCCTTCCTTCCTCCCCTCCCCTCCCCTCCCCTCCCCTCCCTCCCTCCCTCCCTCCCTCCCTTCCTTCCTTCCTTCCTTCCTTCCAGAAATAGTTGTTAGCTATGCTGGATAAAATACTCTCCAGTACCTGGGAATAGAGATTAGAGAGCAGTAAAGATAAGTAAACAGGCAATTGCAATACATTGTGAAAAATACTATAATGCAAAAGTTTTTGAAGGATACTTTAGGGGCAATTATGAGGAGAAAATATCCTAGTGAGGTGACACTAAGCTGAGACACAAAGAATGAATGGGAAGGTGCTAGTTGAGTATGGGAGGGATGGAGTCATGAGCACATGAAAACCAAATGAAAATTAGCTCATGTGCCACAAATTTGAGGATTTGCCTCAGTGGACAGATGGGAGGCTTTTAGACTCAATCCAGAGATGTGGAAATAAATTGTTGACATAGTATGGTTTTGTGGAAAGAATATGTGCTTCTGAGAAAGGCAGATCTAATTTGAAACCTGGCTTTACTTTGGCTTTGTGACTTGGGCATATTATTTAACCTTCTTGATTCTCAATTTCTTCATTTGCAAAATTGAGATAATGATATGTATTTTAAAAGAATGTTGTAAGGATTTAATAGGATAGCCACACAAAAGTGGTGGCTCATGCCTATTATCCCAGCACTTTGGGAGGCTGAGGTGGGCGGATCACAGGGTCAGGAGATCAACACCTGGCCAATATGATGAAACCCCTTCTCTACTAAAAATACAAAAATTAGCTGGGTGTGGCAGCACGTGCCTGTGGTTCCAGCCACTCAGGAGGCTGAGGCAGGAGGATTGCTTGAATCCGGGTGGTGGAGGCTGCAGTGAACCAAGATTGTGCCACTGCAGTGAGCCAACATCGTGCCACTGCACTCCAGCCTGGGTGATAGAGCAAGACTCGGTCTCAGAAAAAAGTGCCTTCCATGGAATTAATGTTTAATTAAAATTAGTTGCTAGTTACTTATTCTTCCTATCTTAGTATTGGGAAAAGTTGAAGTCATCTATGGAAAAAAAAAATGTCTTTGACTATAATCAGAGTACCCAGAGATTGGTTATGCAAAGAATTTTACAACTATCCTCTTTTTTTGCTCCCTCCCTTCTTCTCTCCCTCCTTTCTTATTTCTGCCTCTGTTTTCCTCATTACAATTATGTTTTCTGTATAAGAAGGGGTTAGTGTCTTCTTCCCAAGCTTTAACTAAAATATGCTTGAGGGCACTTTTGGCTATGTTTCCATAGCTCCTAATGAAGAGTGGACATGCCATAATTCTTGTTTATAATGGAAGAAAAAAGTACAAAACCCAGAAAGGTCTCTAAGCAGAATATGGGGCCACTACACTTAATTAGCTAGGTGCAGTACAGGTTTGGAGCTCTTGGTGTTACCAACGGCATCCATAAAGGACGGAAGCGTACCTTAGGCAAAGAGCTCCACTACATGGTGGCTGTGTCCTTGCAATGGGACAGGCCCTAGCAAAGTTGAAGAGAATGGCAGTTTGAACTTCTCTGGGATACTGGAAGTGTCTCTTGCATAGCCTTTCAATAGTAGTAAATAGTATTTACTACCACTGAATACTCTGCTGATTATTAAGCTGTTATCTCTTTATCTTCATGTCCATTCTTCCATCTTCAGCTTTGTAGACATTCTTTTAAATTAAATATGTTTGTAAATAATGAAGTTAAGGGATGTTATAATGACTTGAGAAGTATAATTTTCCCAAGATTATTTGTCTGTTAAAAATCCCTAAATATTTATATCTAAATTATTCTAAATATCCAAACTAAACCCAAACTAAATTTTCACTTTGGGGACCTTTAGCTTCTATCCAACTTAGAACATTGCCTTTATGTATTTTTTTTAAAACTAGAACTTCAAAACTTAATTACATTTTCAAACCAAAGATCTCCAATATGGACTTATTATAAATTGTAGTATATCAATTGATGTTTAACTTTTAAATTTTATATGTATAATAGTTATAATTAATCTCCAACGTACAGAAAAGTCTGTATTTGTTTTTACAAACTGAGCAGCATAAACATCAACTTGATTAATCTTTGTAGTCTTTTATCACTTTTATTTGCAGGTCTCTTGGTTTGCTTATCACCTCCTTTTTTTATTGTTGTAATTCCTTGATGTATTGTATTCCCTAAGTCTCCTAGGTATTTTAACTACTAGTCTTTTATTTTCTGGTACTCTACAAACATATTTAGTTTTACTTAAGACAAAACTACGAGATATGAATTGGGGTTCATTATTTATGGTCTTTTCTCTAAGGGATACAATTAGAAAAATAATGGCAAGTGAGAGAAAACTCTTCTGTAAAAGTACAAAAATGCTTCATTTTATTCAAAAAGCAAGTTAAAATAGCTGCAATAGTACATAATGGTATACATAATTTTCTGGGTGTATTGCCTGGATTCTTTTTAACCCTTTCAAAATAGAAATATTTATTATTTCAATAAAAGAATGCAATCACATAGGACCAAGAGCTCTTGCTAAAAATGTGTGTATTTCATACATTCTACTTGTGAAATATAGTAGGGGAAATATTTACGAGCACCATAAGATAGGAAGCTGAAACTGAAATCATTTCTAAATGAAAATTATGTGACAGTTTATCAGTATTTAATGCTAACATTGGTTGATGTGAGCATGAAGAATTTAGCACCTATTTATCATAACTCTGTGTGTGGTTAGTTCTCTGATATACTTGCTTAGAGTAGAATGGTGTTTTAGTGGCAACATGAACCACAGCTTCAGTCTGAGATATTAAATAAATGGAAATGCCAAAAGAGGATTTGTTTTTGTTGCTTGGATTGTGTGTGTGGTTGTTGTTTTTTACATTCCTGTTAAAAGTAGTCTCCCATACCTTGCATGGGTTGGTTTTTGATCCACACTCCCCTGAACTATGGCTGGGCTCCTGCACCAGATGCAGGTGTCCCCTTGTGCTGTCAGCCAGGAATGATTAATGAGGATTTGCCCCTACTGAAAGCAGTCTTTGGAGCATTGTTCAGGGCATCTGTGGAACTGTCGGGGGAGACAAGGACACAAGTGAACAACCAATTATTTGGCCATCACTGAGGCAGCATGAAAAAGACATCAAATTGGACAGAGAAGCAATGCTTTTGTTTGGAGATCAAATATTATTTTTTAGGTATTAATAGTAACACAGGACTTTTAGCTTGTTTTAAAAGAATTTTGGTTAGGTCTAGGCTCTTAACCAGAAGTAGAATGCTTTTTTCTTTAAAGCTAATTGAATTCTTTGAAAGTAGTATAAAAGGAATAAAACACCACCAAATTGATTCCTAAGTGGTTGCCTATTGTATAAAGATATATCGTTTTGCACGGCTAACATTAGAAAACAAGGACTAACTATGTAACAGGAGGGAAGGAGGATCCTCCATGCAGAGTTCCTAATTGTTGGTCATAGTTGACAAGGGCGAGGGGTTTTACAAGTGATCAGAGGGTCAGAGACATTGCACTGGAATCCTGAAGCAGCAAAAAACAAAACCAAACCCAAAGCTGGGAAACGTTTCCTAGCCTATGTGCAGCATTTGAGTGTTTCCTTATTTCTAGAGTGACGTATACCCTTAGGTCTTAGTGAGTAAGAAAATATTTTTCAGGCTGTTACATTCTCATACTAGGTCTGTGATTTAAATCAAAAAAATTTAAAAGGCTAAAAAACATAATGTATTTTGAGCACAATTCAAATGCGGATTAAGAAGCCCTTTCTTCCAGTAAAGTAGTTTCTTTTATGCTCTGTCCTTTCAGGCCTGTTGTCTTTAGGGTATTAAGAATTAAAAGCTAAGCTCTGAAGCCACTAAAACCTTCAAGGAGCAGATAATGATGTTTTAATATATAAAAAGTAATGGTCAGTAACAACTTTAACAAATGTGGTCCATGTAACAGCTATAAAAAAATACCTATTTAGCATTTATTTTTTGCAGGTTAATACTTTTGTATTATCTTTTTTTTTAATGACAAGAACTTCAGGAACAGAGTAATTAGAAATCACCTCAAGATAAAAACAGGGATCAAATGACTACATCTAAAACAAATGTCTGAGAAGAGATTGATTTTATAAGTGATTTCTGGGAGAGTGCATTGCTTTGTGGGTCTTAAATAATTTTCTCTTACACTTACAGTGGCCTAGCTGCTTACTGATTTATATTCACTTGGTCAGTTCTAGAATTACATAATATTCTGAATTTTTAAAGCCAATCAGAATCTCCCTTATTTTTCAAATGTAGACAGGGAATACATACTATCACTCGTATTTCAAAAATTGGCCCATTTAGATAGATGCATTTTTATATGAAGCGGGCAAATAGGCTAGGCCCAAATCATGACACCCATTTCAAGTTATTATGACTAGCAGCTTTGACTTGAAATAGGCTGAAAAGATAAATCCAAACCAAATGGACACTAATACTGCCTCTTTTCAATGTCATGAAAACAGCAGTTTCAAACTGTGTCCCATTTACTACTCACATTTAAATCGCCTCAGTAAGAGAGGATAATTCAATTGTTTTTTAATAATAACCCTGTTTTTCAAAGTGTTAGCAGATTCCCTGGATTTGAGATAGTTCGAAAACATTGAATTTGCACTGGGTCTGTTGGCAGATGATACAATTTCTACGGATGGAGTATTATTATGTATTTTTTCCCATGCAAATTCTGCTTCAAGTTTTGAATCTTTTAAAATTACCTGTATTAACAGGAATTGACCTTCACTATAGAGATTTAGTTTCATCTCTTCCCTATTTTTTTTTCTTTAGTAACTCTTGTCTTCTGGATGCTATCATGTCCTTGTCATTTAGTCATTATAATAATTTTAATTGACTTTGAGCCGAGGCAGCTTCTCAGGCAGGACTGCTCATTTCACTTCTGTTGTTTGTGAGCCTCTGATAATGGCCTTTGAGTATGGTGCTTCAAACATTTGGCCTTTGAAAACAGCATGTTTTCCTAAAATTTTTATAGTAAGTATATCATAAGCAAAGCTAATGGTAAAGTTGCGTCCTATTTCTTGCTTCTCTTCATCTACAATATCTACTCTAAGATGTGATTGGTGTGCCATGATTTTTTTTTCTTGTCATACTCAGGGTTTCTAATAGCTCTCAATTTTCTACAAGTTTGCAAATTTTTATTTGAATGTTTGCTTCAGTTTCCTTTTGAAGTATTGACATTAAGCTATACTAGGTCAAACTTCCCTGGATTATTTTCTTTTTTTAAAAAAAAGATAATTATAATTACCAATATAAGCATTTGGTTAAGAATCTGGGGTTGGAAGATTCAAAACTTCTTATTTTAAGGAATTCCAAGCAAATTTCTAGTTTTAACTCTGAGATTTGGAAATGTGAGTTTGCAATATTGTTTAGGCCAGAAGAATCACTCAAAGAGAAACAGAATTATCAATATTTTCTTCACAGATGAGGGGCAGTTAGGGTTGTCAGGTAACATACATGATACCTAGTTAAATTTGAAATCACATAAACAATGAATCAATTTTTAGTGTATCTTAAATATTGCATGAGATATAATTATATTAAAAATTCATCCAATGTTTATGTGAAATTCAACTTTGAGTATCCTGAGTCCTGGTTTTTGGTTTCCAAATCTTGCAAACCTAGATAAGACCAAAACATTAAGAAGTGAGTGACTATAACCTGGATAGCAATCTAGAGATTTGGTCATATGGGTTCTGTCCCAGAATTTCATATGACAGTGAGCCAAGTTTTTTTTTTTTCTGCACTGGTAATAAGTCTCCAACTAGTTTATTGAAATATTGTGTAGATAATTTTAACTTAAACAAATATAGCTTAAACACTCAGAATTTTTTGACAGCAAGTCACATATAAGTAAAAGGAGGTAGAGTGATACCCCAAAGACCAATTAAAGGTCTTTTGAGACTGGCAAATTCAACCTACTTGAATTGAGACACAGACCTGCCATCTACAAGAGAACTAATGAAATGACTTCCATCATCTATAATGAATTGTATAAGAAAGAAAATATTTTATTCTTGACAGAGAATTGAACTTCCTTACGAAATGCAAAAGTTGAAAGGAAGGTTTGAAGTTCAAATAGGTTATAGGGAGAAAGGGGACAGGGATTTGAATGAAAATTGTCTAATTCAAATTTTGTGTGCAAAACTCAAATTAGGTAAGAAACATGTGACTCTAGGCTTTACAACTGGCATTGTCAGAGGAGTTGTCAGAGCCCAGGTGCCCAGCTTTGCCTTAATTACTTTTTCCCCCCCAAAGTATTGTTTTAAAACATTTGATGATATAGATGTTTAACTGTTGGACTATTATACTGTATTTTTTTTAATGAAAAAGAGTAAGTGGGATTCAGTGTCAAATTATTTTCTCAGAATTTTCCACTAGCAAATATAGGCTTATTTAAACCAGGGCTGTCCAATCTTTTGGCTTCCCTGGGCCACATTGGAAGAAGAAGAATTGTCGTGGGCCACACATAAAATATACTAATATTAACAATAGCTGATGAGCTAAAAAAAAAAATCACAAAAAAATCTCGGAAGATTTTAAGAAAGTTTACAAATTTGTGTCGGACTGTATTCAAAGCTATGCTGGGCCGCATGTGGCCTGCAGGCCACAGGTTGGACAAGCTTCATTTAAACCTTTGCCAAATAATCTCATGATTATTGCGCTAAGGTGTAAGCTATTAATATAGTATCCAATTGAGAGTGTGCTAGTAGCTGAAATGGCAAAGATGTATTTTATTTGTAAGGCATAAACATAAACAAGGAATTGATTAATTGGGCATACTTTCATAGATGTCATTAGATAATTCCTTTTTATTTCAATACATGAAATTTACATAGAATGAAAACCAAAATTTGTTATTTTGTATATGATAGGCAACCTAATTTGTAGCCCTCTTTTTCACTGCCACCCAAGAAATAGAAATATTGGTATAATATTCTTAGCCCCCAAGTTTTATTTTGCGTTTTTATTGTTGCATGTGGTAAACCCAGAAGAATACATTAAAACAGTTGACACATTTTTGCCCTGTTGTTAGCATAAGTGTAAAATGAGATGTTTTCAAAAATCAATCATCATGTATTTATTGATTTCCTATTGTAAAGTATTATAATACAAGTAATATAGGCTGTTAGGCTATATGCTATTTTAAAGTATTTACCTACACTTCTCTCTCTCTCTCTCTCTCTCTCTCTGTCTCTATTTGACCTATCTAAGATAGAAAGAGAGAGAGAGAGAGAGAAGTGTAGGTAAATATTTTAAAGATACCTTATCTAAGATAGATAGAAGTGCAGGTAAATATTTATAAATATATATATATATGTAGAAGGGTCAACTCAATTTACCAATAAGTACAAAGAAAATATTAGTAAGTACAAATGCAATAAAATAAACAGAATTCATGAAGAAAATTATATCCATCAGATTAAAAATCCCTTATTATTCTGACAGTTCTACCTACATACTTATCTGCATTCTCATTCTTATTTCCTCCTTCCTTCCTTTACAACTGAATAAATGTCTCCTCTCCTTTCTGGGCCAAGCTCTTGACTTGGGCCCTGAATTCCTTCTTTTTCTGCCTTCTCAGGGCTTTTGCAATAGGGGTTGTCCTTTCTGTTTCCTTTACCTTCAACCTTTCTCCACCAACTCCTTCCCGTGAGTTCTCAGATACACTCACATTCCTGCTATCTTAAAATCAACAGTTTCTTCATGAACTCCCCTCTCCAGCTATTGCTTAGTTTCTTTCTCCTAAAAGCCACAATTTTGGAAAAAGGTGTCTACATTTTCCCTTTGTACTTAGTCTTTTATTTCTGTGCTCAGGACCCAAATGAGAATCTCCTTTCACTGAGGTCACACAGCACTTCCGTGGGGCTAATTCCAATGAATATTTTTAACCTTCATATTAGTTGCCTGTGAATGGATTTTGATCTACATTACCACATTTTTTTGCCTTTTATTTTATTTTATTTTATTTTATTTTATTATTATTATACTTTAAGTTTTAGGGTACATGTGCACAATGTGCAGGTTTGTTACATAGGTATGCATGTGCTGGCTTTGAAAACATACAACCTTCTGGTATTTTTTCTCTCTCTCTCAGTCTTCTTTTCCTTTGCCCAGCCTTTAAATGTTGATGTTCTTCAGGATTCTGGCTTGGGGACTCTTCTCACTCCACACTCTTGGGGATTCTCATCCACTCTTCAGCACTGAGGTACAACTTCAGACCGAGGACTTATGTTAGTGTCTCTATTTCAGACCTCTCTGCTGAGTTCCATTTCTAGAAATACAATGTATTTCTGGACATCTTCACTTGATTGTCTTTCAGACATCTCAAACACACACTGTGTGAAACTTATCTTCTTTCCTCAATTGCTTGAACAGCCTTTTAAACTGACTCCCAGACCACAGCCTTGCCACCCTCCAATCTGCTCTCCACACATCAGCCACAGTAATCAAACTCAAGTCTTTTCATATTGCTTCTTTGATCTGCCTGCATAATCATCACTGACTTGCTATTCCCAACGTCTAAATTCGTTAAGGTTTCCCAGGCCTTCTGAGATCTGTTCCCCATTCTTTGTAAGCTTCATCTTTTCCCTTCTCTCTCACACATTCTAGGGTAAAAATATACTGAACAATTTATTTTTCTGTTCCTCAGGTACACTCCCCTATTTTTTATCCACTTGCTTGTCATACATGGAATTATCTCTGCCAAGAACACCCTTCCTTCCTTTTTGTCTTGATCTACCTTTAGATCCCATTTCAGTTGTGCTATTCCTTTCCTCTGAAAGTTTTCCTGGTATCCCCATCTACCCAGACTAGATTAGACATTTTAAGTGTGTGCTCCTGTGTCTACTTATATTTTCTCATTGTAACACTTGGAGACATTTTACTATAACTTTCTCATTGTCTGCATTTTAAGGTACTGCAACTCAGGCAGCACAATTTCTGAAGTCTCGGGTGCTAAACTAAAATTTTCCCAGAGACCAAAAATAATGTGAAATCCAATATAATTAAGACTGCGTAACAGTTCTCTGAATTGGCCACATTATGCAATTCATGTATTTATTCATAAAAATATTTATTTAGGATACTATAGAAGTGGTTAAGAGGGCAGACTCTGAGGCTAAGCTAGATTGCTTGGGTTCAAATCTCAGCCCTAGGTGCATGATTTATGATCAAGTTGATTAAGTTCCTTATTCAGAAATTAGGAATCAAAATAGTACTTACTTTATAGGATTATTGAATTAAATTATGTATTACATATAAAGTGCTTAGGACACTACCTGGATAATAGTAAGCACTGTGCAAGTGCTGAGCACTGCTAGTTCAAAGGTTTTTAGGGGCCAACACTAATACTACCTGCCATCATAGAACTTACAGATAGTGTAGGAGAAACACATTTAAAAAAAAAGATTTCTTACCTCTCTCTCTGGGAGGCTCTAACATGCTCTTTATTCTTACCATACCCACAGCTTGTGATATCTGGGGTCTTTCCCGTACATTTAGAGTAGAATTGTATCATTTCACTTAGAAATATTTTCAGACACAGAACCATTTTAACTCCAGAGTTCTGGGAAATCCTTAGCTTTTCACAAATTTGCCTCATAGCTAATTCATAAATTCTCTAAAGGAGGAGGATCCACTTTAAGGAAATTCTTTCCACTTGGTCTTTCCTTTGGAAGTAACAATCTACCATGATTTTCTCTGTGGCATTCTTCAGCCCAGAGCTCCCAGCAGTTTATGCTGTACCTGTGTGCAAATTAAAATAAAATGTTTTATCTCTCTCTCTCTCTAGCTGGAAGAATATAAAAAGTTACCCCTCTGTGCAAGAGCAGCATCCTAGGCATACAAACTCAGGAAAATATCAAGAAAAAAGTGTGACCCCATGGGGGCACACAGGCAGCTTCAGGGAGCACATCTCTGTGAGAAGATGTGGGCTGGCCTTCACTGCTACTGTGCCCTCTTAACAGAATGCTCTTATGCAGAGCACAAAATGCCCACTGTATCCAGCCAGCTGTGCTTCACACAGTGGACCTGTTTGCTTCCTAGGCTTCCTGTGACCTACACTTCTCCTTGCCTGTCCAGGATCAACTCCAGAAGTAGCTTGCTATGCTTTAGGTATTTTCTCAGGTCCCTCTAATGCCTTTCTATGTGTCATATTTTCAGAGCTCTGCCCTTTGCTTTCCAAGGTGACAGCCTTGGTCCATTCTATCTAGCAGAGCAGGAGGCTCCAGAACATTTTACATTAGTCCAAGGAGGTAAGTAACTACAATGTTAGACATTTAAGACAGGCTTTCTAGTGATTCTTATTGCTGATGCTATGCAGGATAAAGTTAATTCTTCAAAGTCTCAACTGAAGTATCCAGAATTCTCCAGATCTTGAGCCTCCCATGCTGGGTAAAGGAAGATGAACTTAGTACGTCAGCATTGATGTGTAAACACCTAAAGGCAATAGGGAGTAGAATCAAGAAATATATTCTGTGTGTAGACTGTGTTTGACTTGGAAAATAACAGTAAAACAGTACTTTTAAGTATATTTATGTATAATTTATAATATAAGGTATTTTCATATGCTTTATCTTCTTTAAGTGTTCAAATTAATGCTGTGAGGCAAATCAGGCAGTATATAATGCACAGGTTTTATTTTTTTTAAATAAAACATGTGGATTGGCCCATCAAATAGAAAAACTATGAGATTTAACTTGTCACCAAACATTGAAGGGAGGAAGAAATTAATTCTAGGAGAATTTTAAATTGTAATAATTATTTATTTTTATTCACCAGAACTTACTTTCTAAAAATTTAAATAAATGTCCCAAAGGCAAGACAATTTATATTTGGGCACCCCAACAAAACACATCCATTTAAAGCAAAAAAAAAAAAAAATCAAGTTGTGATAATATTTCACTTTAGAGCAGTAATATTGGCCCTGTCTTGTCTAGTTATGAATCAGAGCTAATGAGGGATATGAACACAGAACCAACACTGTAAATCAAACTTTAAAAAGCTGCTTTGTCATCTTGTTGACAGCAGTTATTAATGATTCGAGGGCCTCTATTTTAGTAAAAAATAGGGTCTGTCTTTCTGGCTTTTAATGAACATTAGCACCTTACAAGAGATTGGACGTGACTCTTACCACAATAGGTAATTGCAGCTAACAGCTGCATTTGAGTTTTCATTGTGCACTCTTTTTGAGAAGATTTCCTAGTGATAGTTCAGTTCATGGAGAAAGTTAGCAAGCATTTTCAACCTGAGAGCTATTTATATAAATTTTAAAACAATATACACGAGAATAGTTTAGTAGCTCTTAAGTTTTAGGCACACATAAAAATAGAAATTAGGTGTCTTAAGGACATTTCTGTAATGCACTCATCTCCATTTTTTAAAGTAATTGATTATAAACGTCTTTCTTCTGCTTTTCCTTTTTGTTTTTAAAGGTGAAAGCAGTAGCGAAATAATTGACAGGTGCTACTGAGAATCTCCAGAAAATATATCTTGATCTGGATTATTGTGGAATCTTAAAACAAAATTTTCTAACATAATTGTAAACCATATTGTATTTTTGAGTGCAAAGGGCTAAGCACAGAAAGTGATCATAAACATTGCCTAGGTTATTCAATGTTCCAGGATTCTGAGGGTTGTGAGAAATGTTCAGAATGTTATCTCAGCTTTTGCATTTCTTTAGAAAATGTAAGAAAACCATCCCCAAATGTTGGTGGTTGAGACTTCCATACAATTCTAAAAATCTTTGGAAATTGTTTTTTGTCTAACTAGTAATGCATATATTCCTCACCATGATGTTGCCAGAATCATAAACTCTTTTATCTAGAAGCAAATGATTTTTATTTTTAGAAAAAAAGTATAAATTATGGACAAATTGAGTAAGAATGTCCTACTATTCGTATAGAGTTATATTTATACTAATCTTTCCCTTATAGCTTTTGCCCTTGTGTAAGTCATTTATCTAAAGAATCTCCTGAGCTTGCTTGCAATGTTGGTTAAGAAGTATTGACCATGAAGAATCGGAGTTCTAAACTCTGAGATGAGTTACACTTGTCTCAGAGTCAGAGACCCAGACAGAAAGGTGACTGTTGAGAGGCGGGCCAGGCATTTTCTTCCTCCTGACCGCCTCTTAACCTCATGTCCTCAAGGAGGAGTTCTGAGACCGCCGATAATCATCATAGCTCATGGGTCCAAGCCTTCCTACTGCAAGGAATTCTCATTATTTCAAGGGCTTTTTAATCAGTAAACAGTAGAAGACAATTACTGTATAGATCGGTTTAATTAGTTTATTTGATGCCCAGAGCATGTAAGTTTGCAACCAGGTTGTTTCTGCTAGCTATAGAATCATAAATTAATGGCAATGTTCTGGGCTGAAAAGATGATGCTCTGTGAGTGCTAACCTGCTGGTACAGTCCTAATGGATTAGGAAGAGGATTGGTATACATGGAGCCTTTTACTAAAACAGGCCTCTCATGTCTTCATATCATCAACCATAATTTATTTTTTACCATCTCTTACTAGCATATTTCTAGTTTTCCATTAAATGACCTGAGGATACTGAGATATAGAGCTACCAAAAATCTGTATATTTAATATATTGAATCAAAATTTATTTATTCTCTATATTGTTTCTATCTTCTGTAGAACAATCTATATCAAATTATATATGTATAAAATTATGTATGTAAAATAATTTCTGAGGATATAAGGACCTTGTATTTGAAAAGATGTTTTAATATTTTCTAGTAGGCATATTTTAGTGGCTCTAAATTATGTTTTCAAATTGTTGATTCAGTGCAACATCTCACTTTTTTAATCATTGTCATTTTTTTACTTGCTCCTCCAATCATGAAGCAAAGAAAACATGCATTTTCTCCTTCAGAAAATGCTACCCTTCCACAAATGCAAATTAGTTTGAGATAAAACAAACAAAAAAGAAACAGAAAGAAACAAAGAAAGAAAATCTTTAAAGCCTTTGACTGGTTACTTGAGCATTGTTCAGTAAGTAGACATAGTCACTATTCCCACCATGATTTTTAGAAGTTGTGACAAGAGCCATCCACATTCTTTTGTGCATGACCAGTGGCACATTTGTGAGATGACCAGCGGGGGTTGGGGCTGTGTCTAGGAGCAGTTTTCTTTTTGTGAAGTTAATGGGCACATATGGGGATTGAACAAGCTTTACCATTCTTTCAGCTCCTCCTTCTTCCCTGGTCATGGATTTGAAAAATTGCCATTGAGACTGCAGTCAATGATCTTCTCCTTTCTGTTTTATGTAATTAATTGCCATTAATAGAAGACACCAGTCATGAGATAAATTTGGTTGAAGATGAGGTTAGACAATGAGACCTTGACTGA